>NC_068577.1:9488325-9791355 GCF_025698545.1 Gossypium raimondii
TGTTATATTTATTTGAGTGTTTAATTTGATGAGATATTGTAAGAATTATTTTTATAATTATTTTATATGTCTAAGTAAAAAAAAGTTATGTTTATGTATGAAGTAGATGATTTTATGAATAATTTGGTGGATGATTTTAAGTGAATAATTGAAAATAAGAAAGTGTGGAGTTCTTTTACTAAGAATATTTTAATTTGGAATGAATTACTTTGAATGATGAAATTGTCTATTTATTATTTTAAAAGTGGTAAATATGTATTTGAATATTATTTGGATGAGTAGGTTAAAAATGATTTGTTAAGTGATTAAATTGAAAAAAATGAAATAAGGATCAAATTGTAAAATTTTAAATTCTAAGGGTTGAGTAGTGAAATCTGAAAAGTTGATGTAGTAACTAAATTGTATGATTGTGAAAATGAAAATTTGGAAAGTTGAGCAAAAAATAGTAAAGGTTAAAACCATAGAGACTAAATTATAAAGATTTTAAAATATGAGTTTTGGGACTAATTGATATTATTTGAAAATTTACAATTATGAAAACAAAAACATGAAAGTTTATGATTCGAAAATCAGAAACTAATTTATGGAAAATTTGACAACTTGAATTTTAAAAAATAACAGTGTTGAAACTTGAAAGGTACACTCAATTTTTGAAAATTACATAGACTTGTGGCAACTTTTAACCTATATAAATAAGATCGGCGGATTTTAACAGACATAGTGAAAATCGAAATTGGCAGAAAATGAAGGTTTCCGTCAAAACTCTCAAAGGCACTCACTTCGATATCGAAGTCAAACCAGAAGATGCGGTTCGCTTCTCTCTCTCCCTCTTTTCCCAGGGATTTTACGTTTCTTGACTAGGGTTTTCCGTTTTCCCCTATATTTGAACATTAATTCGCATTCATCTAGGACTCTATTAGTTGGACTTCTTATGCACGTAGTTGAATTACCATGCCTGAAATGTAAAATCGGAGATCGTGAATGATCTGTTCAATTTTAGTGTCTAATTTATTGAATATGTTGATTTAGCTTGTTGAATAGTCTAGCTACTTCGATTAAGTTTTAGTTGAATTAGTGGACTGATACTGGTGTAGCTTGAACGGCGGTATCATTTTCTTCTGGCGACAATTAGCAATTAAGTACTTCTTCCGACGTAATGCTTTTTACTACTTCATTGAAATTAGTGAATAATACTTTGATTTGTAGGCTTCATTTTATCATCAGTATTTCATTAACTTGTATCATTGACTATTGATGCATAGATTGCCATGTAATTGCTAGTTGTAGTGTGCTAGATTTAGGTTTAAACTGGGGTATACACAAGCTTTGAACATTGAAATATGCTAATATCTCATATTTTGGAATGTTCTTTCACTTTCTTTTTTTTTTTAAATCAGTGTGGCTATAAACACCAGATTAAATGTACAGAGGCTTCTTTTAATAGATCTTCTATAACCAAGGATCAAGTTCTTCATTCTACGGTTACATCTAATCAAGGGTTGTGTTTTTTAATGATGTGGATTTTCTAACTATATAAATAAGCTATTATTATTATTGTTTTTTGCTACTTTTTATGCTTTTAAGGTTCATATATATATATATATATATATATATATATATGCACAGACATGAAAGTCTTGGGATAAAATGCATTCTGCCTTTTACATTACTATGTCACTTGGTATTATACAATTCCACTGTTAATGCTTGTCAATTCTTTCAGGTTGCGGATGTAAAGAAGAACATAGAAACTGTTCAAGGGGCAGATGTTTATCCTGCTGCACAACAAATGCTTATCTATAAGGGAAAAGTTCTTAAAGATGACACGACACTGGCTGAAAGCAGTGTCACTGAAAATAGCTTTATTGTGATCATGTTGACAAAGGTGAATTGGTTTCAATATCCTGATCTTTATGTTTGTAATCTTTCATCTAACATGTTCTAACTATCCTGACCAAAGTATGCTGACTTTGTCTTAATAAATGCCTAACTGACATAATTTTTTTCGCACTGTTGTTGAACTTGAAAGTTATCTTAGTTATAACTTATGATGGAGTGTTGTATCATTTTATTTTTCTTTTGAAATCTGGTTGTTGCTTTCCTTTAGGTGCATCTTATAAATCAATTTGTTGCAAAACTAGAAAATTTTCTTTACATCACCTCTCAAGCTTTTACCTACTTGTATTTGTATCTGAATTTATTTTTCATGACTGTCATTTTCATACTAATAGTGTCCTTTTTGCTTAAATAAACTAGAATAAGGTTGCATCTGGGGAGGGTTCAACTGCTTCGGCCGCTTCTACAATGAAAGTAAGATTATAATTTTGTCACCTCTCTTACTGCTACTTGCATGCATAATTGCTTGTAAGCAGTGATCATCTCATTGTCACTGTACCTTTTTAGCTATATTTCTAAATACATTTGCGATTGATATGACGTGAAAAGCGTTGGGGGTTCTGTTTTTGCTGTGATGGTAGATGTTCTTTACTTCAATGCTATGAACTACAACTTGAAGTGATAGTCAAGCATCTTGAACATATATAATTTGTATACAAGTTAATCATTAAAAAAGTTATAGGTAGGAAATAGAATGCTTTTAAGATTTTGGTTTTTCAGATATGACCCAGATTTGAGTTGTTTTGTGTCCAACTGCTTGCTATCTTACACTATTGAGCTATAAACATAATGCATAATTTGGAGTCTAAGTTGGTGTTATTATCAAATTCAACCTTAAATGTTTATGAGTTAGTTACATAATCTCTTATCCATGTTTCTCAATTTCACAATTGTTTTCCCTTTCTCCTTTCCAGTAGCATATCAACATGAAAGCTAATAGCCACTATCCTATTCTCTCCTCATTGACTCTGTCTAGAACAATTCAGCTTGAACCATGAACTCTCACGAAATCATTATGTGAATTTAGATTTGATCTTAAAATTTCTTTTTGAGTATGAATATAAATGTCTGTTTTACCCACACTATACAATCTTTAGGGCATGCTGCTTCTGAAAACCATGCCTGTATGCAAAGATTATTGTTGAGTGAGTAGTGATTTTGGACTCTTTTTAGGCTCCTGAGGCAAGTAGGCCACCAACTGCTCCAGCACCAGCTTCTACTGCACCTGTTGCAACGTCAGCTACGTAAGTCCTGCTATTCTACACTTTTGGTCAGACACAGCACCTTTGCAATTGATTAACTGCTTATTATTTTCTTTTTCAGGGCTGCACTTGCTGCTGACTCTGCTCCTGTTGCTTCAAGTACTCCTCTGTCAGTAACTTATTCTTGATAGTAACTTTCATGCTTCTTATTTGAAGGACAGAAGCTTGCTTTTGATTTAATCAAATTGCTTTTTGTAGGAGAGATCTTGATTTTTTCCTCATTTTCCTTTGCATACTAGTAATATCTTGAACAATGTCTTTGGAAACAGGTCAGATTCTGATGTTTATGGACAAGCAGCATCTAATCTGGTTGCAGGGAGTAACTTAGAGGGAACAATCCAACAAATTCTTGACATGGGTGGAGGGACCTGGGACAGGGACACTGTTGTCCGTGCCCTGCGTGCTGCTTATAATAACCCAGAGAGAGCTGTTGAATATTTGTATTCTGTAAGTACCTTCCTTGTATCTTGAAGAATATGTGCTTTCTTGCATGCTTCTAGTTGCTGTAGTTTTATTGTTCTCCTTAATGTAGATGTGGAAATAGCCTAATAAGCCGAGCTCATCCTGGGAGGTTTTCTTGGAATGATGATTATGCCATTTTTGTCATTTATAATTTGATGTAATTCTATTTGAAACTTGGCTTTCTCCTTGCTATGATTTATTGGTTGATGATGATTAAATTTCTGTTCACCCAAATATGCTTCCTCTGTTCCATTTTGCTAGTCCTTTTTGACTTGGTGGATCGGTGTGTGGGAATTGTGAATTTTCCTTTGATGAGAACTTTTTTTACTCCCCCTTCCCCCCAAAGAAAGGGTTAGCAGGAATGTTGGATTTCAATCATATGGTGGGTTTTAATGACATTTTATACTGCATTTTTTTTTTTGATTTTCAACTAAAACAAGCATTCATTTTGTTTCCTAAGCTGCTTGTCATCTCATCGTAAATTGTTATTGCAAATACTAGGGCATCCCTGAGCAAGCTGAAGCTCCACCTGTGGCCCGTGCTCCTGTAGTTGGGCAAACCACTAACCCTGCAGAACAACCTCAACAGCCTGCACAAACGGCAGCTATTCCTACAAGTGGACCAAATGCAAATCCCTTAGATCTCTTTCCCCAGGTAAAATTGTCATGCGGTAGACATTTGATAAATTTGATGATAGGCAAATGAATCAGTGACTTGACAGCCTTTAATTTATACAGGGCCTTCCCAACATGGGTGCAAGTGGTGCTGGGGCTGGCTCTCTTGATTTTTTACGGAACAGTCCACAGGTCTCTCTCTTTCTCATATTTGGTTGTATATGGGCTTGTTAGCATGACTGTCATGTAAATACCTACCTAGAACTACACTCAGTTTGCAATTCTCTTTTCAGTTTCAAGCTTTGCGAGCGATGGTGCAAGCCAACCCACAAATATTGCAGGTTATTTTCTGGTCCCTTGTTTCCCTCTTCAATCCTAGTGTGTTTTTCATCGTCTTTTTCATCTTTTGTTTTTTACCTTTCACCTTTCCTCAATGTCTCCCTTTTTTATATTTTTGGCAGCCTATGCTTCAAGAGTTGGGGAAACAAAATCCTAATTTAATGAGACTTATTCAAGAGCATCAGGGTGACTTTCTTCGCTTGATCAATGAACCTGCTGAAGGTGGAGAGGGGTGAGTCTTCTTGTTTTTACTTGCTCATTTCTTGAACTTATATACTGTATGTATATCAAGTGCTTATTTGACATCTCCTGTTGTAAAGAAACATTTTGGGGCAATTAGCTGAGGCGATGCCACAAGCTGTGCAAGTCACACCTGAGGAACGTGAAGCCATAGAACGGGTATGTCGTCTTTTACATAAAGGCTGACTTGGATGTGTTCACTATTCTCTGTCATCATGGATTATTTAGCTATCTTCCCCACTGCCTCTGGAAATGCCTTCCATTTCCTTGGCCTTTATCTGAGTTATGAAATATGCATCACATCTTTATTTTAGGTAATGGTTTTGCTTTTAGATGATTAATAAACTCAAATTTGTCGCATTTATCTTGTGCCTACAAATACTTTTGTAGTCTCCTTATTCTCTTGTTCATTCCGCATCTCTTGCAGCTTGAAGCAATGGGGTTTGACCGTGCAACTGTGCTCCAAGTGTTCTTTGCTTGCAACAAGAATGAGGAACTTGCAGCCAACTACCTTTTAGATCATATGCATGATTTTCAGGATTGAGTTGGTAAAAGAAATGGCTTGGGGAAGTACAATATCATTTTCTCTTTCGTTCTTTGGGGGTCCATTGTCATTCATGTTCCCCCTCCCCTCCCCCCAAAACTTTACCGACTTTATTCTTAATCAAGTGATGTAAGTGTTTGGTGTAGAGACAAGGGATGTGAAGATGTTAACTTCATTTTTTTTCCTTTTGTCTTTTTATTTCCGAAGGACCCATTATTTATAACGTTATATACAAGTTTCTTTCTAAGCTTGTGTGTTTTGTACTTCACATTTTATGCTATTAGAAGCACTTGCCACAAGGAGCTCCACCCAACTTTCAAGTTTTTCGATCAACACTCTTCCCTATACCTTGTGCATGAATTTGGTAGCCCGTCAGAATGGTTAAGAGTTGGCAGTGGAAACTCTAGAACCGTGGAAACAGTTTGAATAATATGCAGTGAAATTTATGGTCGCAAAACATGTAAAATTTTTCTATTTTCCAAATATGTTGGCCATGTATAACACCTTTAGTGTATCCGTAATATACATTATCGAATATCAAAATTATCGACGCCTCCTCAAAGTATTAGCGTCTTGTTTCATATTACGTAAATAAATCTCAATATCAATATCTTAAATATAGCCAATGATAATTTATATTTCATATTTGTTTAATTATTTTGGCCCCTATTAATTGACTCAGACTCAAGGACGGATATACAGATCAAACCATCAACACACCAGAATATGCATGTAACACCTCACACTTGACTCAATAGTCAGATCCAAATATGTGATGCCACATTATGTTGCCGAAGTAACTCAAGTTATCTCATTACATAATCATAAAATTTAAATCATAATTACCATTCAAACAAATTTAACCATAATCAATCATACTAGCAAGTATTCATTTGTAATGTTTAAGTTTCAAATTCATCGTTATACGGAGTTAGGAAAAGTCAAATTTAGAGTTAGAACTTGAATCCAAACTCAATTATTAAATTTCAATGCTGTGTCTTGAGACAAGTCTCATTTTAATTTAGGTATTTTAGCTTCGAAGTTAATCTGTCTCGAGACATTAGAAATTGTGTCTCCAAATTATGTCTCAAGATCAACCTCCTATGTTTTCCTATTTTTGCTTCAATGTTTGAATGTCTCGAGATATGGGGTTCTTGTCCTGAGACCTAGAGTAGGACAAAATCTATTTAGTTTTGATGTTCTCCTGTCTTGAGACAAAGATCATTTGTCTTGAGACCTAGGAACAATTGTCTCGAGCTTATACAAATATGTCTCGAGACCTGAGGCTCTTGAATGCAAAATTTAAATGAAATTTGATCTAGCGGTCTCGAGATTCGGTGAACAAATGGTCAAAAATCCTATACTTCTAAGTGTTAAATACCTTAACCAAATGAACTTAAACCTACCTAAAACTTACCACTAAACATATTCATCCTATTAACCTATCTAAACATGTTTAAACATTACCAAATTATAACCTTCAATAGATCATTTTCAAACCAGCCAATTTGCACATTCAAACTCACATAATCAAGCATTATTAACTTGTAATCAAGAGATGAAATTCAACCATAAAGACATTATAGGCCAAATTACCAAAAGTATCAAATCATCGTTAAGAGTAACAACCAAACCAACTTAGGTACATGCCAGAAGACTCAAAACACATATAAATACAAAAAGTATTGAGATGCCTTCTGAGCTAAGTTAGAGAAATTAGATTCTTGGGCTTGAGTTTATTGAAGCTTTTGCTTGTGACCTGCGCACAGAACAAACAAAACTATACGCTGAGCAATAAAGTTTAGTAGTTCTAACATGATATAAAACAACAATCGATTATAAGCAAAATAAACAAATACATTTAAAATGAAATTCAACCATAATCTAAATCATTTTTAAATTCCTTGTCTCATGCTTTTATTATCTTGCTTTATGCTTATTATCATTTCATATATCAACATTTAAATTCATCTATCATTCTATCTCAATTACATGCAAATTTAGGCATAACATATAAGTCATTTCACTTTTTCATTTCTTACCCAAATCCATTTATTCGTATTATCACCATATCGATCCTTGATCGCCTCTCGATGTGCAAACGTCTAGAGTGTAAAATCGTGCAAAAATATAAAGATAATAATTAAGTACAGTTTCTGCAAGCGAACAGGTCATATTGTAATATAGTTAGTTTACAACGAAACAATTGGTAAGTATTCCGAGGATTGTACCTAAAGGATTGCAGATTGGAGAAATTCACTATGAAATCAATTACAAAAAATAATTACTAATTTAATTGAGTTACAAATTAGTAGTGTTAATTAACTAAGACTAAAGCTAACCCTAGGTTAAGTCAATAGGTTTTTCCTATTCCTTATTTCGATTACGCGAGCTACTTAGCCTAGGATCAATTGTGCTGCCTGATTATTAACTAAGTCAATAATTACCTTTAATTAAGTATTTACCATTATTAGCTACGAATACCCTCTTAGTCCCATCTTCACTAAGGATTACCATCTAAGATACCCAATCGGTCTCACTTAGGCATACGGATACCCTCTCGGTCTCACCACTTGGCATAAGTTTTACTCAACAGGATACTCTCTCGATCTCACTTGTGTAGGTCTTCTACTAGGGGCGTCACTTCCTAGTACACTAAGTACTGTTGAATAAATACTCAAGTTCAGGTTATTATTTACTTAATCAATTAATTAGGTTAAACAGTTGAAACATGCAAGATATGTATAAAGCATAAACTCATTTTGATATTCATACAAACATTCAATAATCAAAGTTAAAGAAAGAGATATAACTAAGAGAATAAGGGAAGAGAATGCTCATGGATTAATCGATGTAAAAGTGCAACTCCAGAACAATATCTGTTCACGATAGTCTCACTTTGAAATAGGATCTTCTAATTAAGCAAACATAAAAATAACTAAGTAAAAACTAAGAGAGAAATAAAAGCTAAATAATAATCTATGTATCCCTCAATTTGTGTTTAATGTGTTGCTTTGAGATATTATTTATAGATTACATGTATTATGACCTAATTAAGTTAAGTAAAGACTACTAAACATGTTAATTTAGGTTCTACATATGAAAACACCCTCAGTTGATATTTGGCCTTGTTGCAGCTGTGTTGCGACACCCTCTAGCTTGTGTCGTGACATCGTAGGCAGTATATTTTTTTTGGCACGTTCAGGGCTACGTCGCGACATCCCCTGGTGTGTGTCAAGACATAGAAGGTAGTATGCTCCATAGGTAGTTTGGAAGGTGTGTTTGCGACATCCCAACCGTGTGTTGTAACATCAAAGGTAATCCACTAACTCCTCGGCCTAAATTAATGTCATGCACACTTAATCAACACATTAGTCTTCCTTTAGGCCCAGATTGGCCTAGAAGGTCATAAAACACATAAAAATGCTCATTTTATTAACTAAATACTCTAAATAGAAACTTAAGAAAAACATTACTTATTTGCTAGAAAACAAGCTCCCTTAAGTGTCAAAAATGACCTAATTTGCCACAACAAATTGTGGCAAATCAACCCTCAAGGCTCATAATAATCGTATCACATGGTCTTTCACATGCTATCATCAATGTTATAATGATCATATACAAATTTCAATTCCACATTCAATATCATTTACCAATTTTCATGTTTTCTAATCCTTATTAACTGGACATAGACTCAAGATGGATACACGAATCTTCCAACCATTACAACAATATAACTAGCACTGAGTGCATCATTGGTACATCTGAAGTATATTGCGCTCTGTGTCTTACCGGTATAAACTGAAGTAAATATATAAATGTGCCTAGCACCTCATCGGTACATCCAAAGTGTAATGTATGCTCCGTGCCTCATTGGTATAAATCGAAGTAAAATACCATGCACTAATCCTATGGCATGCCAACTATACCTGACTAAATTCGAAACCGTTAATTGGGTATTCATTGTTTCAAAACACATATTTCTCATGTCACAAGTCAACATATTCGATGGAGAAACTTTTAGAAACACTTTCTCACCTATGACATATTCAATTTCAACATCGGCCCCTTGTTTGGTAATTTTAAGTTGGTAAAATTTTTGGAAACCTTTCAAGAGTGGAGGTTCATTTCTTTGGCAAAAGTCTATGAAATAGGCTATAAGGATCCACCAAGACAGGGTCGATAACTACCCTGGTGCGATGTCGTACTCTGAAAGCATTGAAAAAGAACGGATGTAGGGGCAGATGGAAGCCAACTTCTAATAGAATAAGAGGAAGGATGAAATCTTGAGTGTTGTCATTGAGACAACACCTCGGTGGTATTTTGATGTTGTAGGAAAAGTTCAGACAACAAAAGCCTCAGGCTATTTAGAATCGATCCGTTTCTTCTTGGGTTGTACTACATTCATACATAGGAGTGGAAGCTCGGGGAAGACTATTTTCAAGCTATTGAGGTCCAAAGATGGTGTAATTTGTGGGGGATTAAAGTTTGGCTACTGTAACACCCCTAACCCATCTCCGTCGTCGAATTAGGGTTACGAAGCATTACCGTACAAAGCAGAACGTTTAACTTCAATATAGAATATTAATTCAAATTACAAAGTGAATAACAATTACACAATTGAATCATAGCCATAATACTAATTTGGGCCTTAAACCGAGCATTTGGGGCCCTAAAAATGATTTAAAAATGATCGGGGATTGATTTGAATAAATCATAAAATTTTGAGAAAAACATAAAAATTGTGAAAACAAGGGTCACACGACCGTGTGACATAACCTAGACCATGTGACTCCAAACATGGCCATGTAGCTATCCACACATTTTTGTGACTATAACACATGCTCGTGTGTGCAGACCGTGTAACTCACTGACTTGGTATACACGGTCGTGTGTCGGACCGTGTACCAGATCGTGTAACTCACTGACTTAGTACAAGGTTGTGTCTTAGATCGTGTATAACCTGTACCTAAAATAAAAAGTGACACACAACTATATAGCCAAGCCATGTGAGTTACACGGCCGTGTGACAGCTCGTGTCCCAGGCCGTGTACTCCATAATTAACCCCTAAAATAAGCCATTTCAAAACCAAAACTTGTCCAACAAGCTACTCCATTTGTACATACATTCAATGGACCTAAACACACTTCAAACATTCATAAACATACCAATTCAATCAACCTAAATCCTATAACCATATGCCATTCAAAGGCACCTCATTTCATACCATAACAATATCAATTAAGAACAAAACTACAATGCCACATCTCAAACACAAAACATAGGTAAAATAGCTACCTAATGACAAAAATTGTCAATCCGTTCCACCATTCAAATTAAGCATATCAAAATGACCATATTCATATAACTTTTAACATATAAACAAACCAACTACACCATATATGTATACAACCATTTATAAAAGTAACCAAAACACCCAAAAGCATAAATGACCTTAAACCCGATACATGCCATTTATAACCATAGTTCAAAATAACCAAAAACAACCAAAGTGATTGCTGGATAGTGTGATAAGACTCCGAAAAGGTTCCAATCGATCGAGCTTCTGATGATCTACAAAACAAAGGAAAAACAACCACATAAGCATTTAATGCTTAGTAAGTTCGTATTAGGTAAACTTCAACTTACCGAACATTAATTAACAATCCATACAAACATGCTCATTTCATCAATTAACATAAAACTTTCCTATGCACCATAATTCACATGGTTAGTAGAAATCATGAAAACATAACATCTCATATACTAAGAAATAAATTCCATACATTTCTTTGTCATCACATAGCAACATCTCATTCATTACATTTCATAAATTCATACCAATTTTACCTTTTCAAATGAACATTAGCAATAATGGATTCTTATACATGCTTTTCCATCATCCTTTTCTTACCCCTTGAACCATTTAGAATTTCATCGGATACTTGCGAATGCCCAGACATAGTGTGCCTTTTCATGTAATCGTAACCTTTCCTTTTCAATAGTGCTCACATGAGCTGTAAAATGGGTTTGCTCACACAAGCAATAAGTCCGAATGTTAGCTACTCGGTGCTATTCACACGAGCTGTAGAAAATTCGTAACAAATGTAGGACCTCAGCCATCGGTAGAACATTCAAGACCAACACCCAAAATCGTATAACCCTAATGACATGCCATTTGTATCCTAAGAATTCTTAAGGTTCAAACAGGATTACTTAACCATTAATTGTTCAAAACATCGTGATATTTTCGAGTCTGATTTATATTCAACATGTTATAACAAATAATCAAATCAAACTATAATTAATAAGATTATAATTCATACGAACTTACCTCACTATCACGATCATTTAATGTAATCAAAATTAATCCAATATCTTAGCTTTGCCTCGATTTAAAACCAATTGTTATGTATCTTGATCTAAATAATAATTTCATTCAATCAAGTACTTCAAATAACTTCAATTATTCAATTTAATATATAATTCATATTATCTTAAAATTACTCCACCTATTTTAACTTTTTCACAACTTAGTCCTTAAGCTAATAACTTGAAATTTAACCATTTTTAACCTAATCCATGATAATCGATTCTTTCCTAAGTTTAAATAATCTACATTTTCCATTATTTCATACAATATACATGAAATTTATGAATTAAGCAATTGAATCCCTAAACCTTACATTCAAAAAATTCCACTTAACAAATCATGATCATTTAACAACCAAATTTAATTATCTTACACTTATAATCTCAAACACATCAATTTCATTCATGGAAAAACCTCCAACCTTTAACAGCTTTGCAAATTACTCCCCGGGCTAAATAGATTAAGCTAAAAGGATAACAAAACCATAAAAATCATTAAAAATGGGACTAAAAAACATACTATGCATGAACAAAACACCATAGTTGAAAGCTCCCTATTCTCTACAATGGTTTTTGGTTTGAGCAAAGCAAAATTGGAAAATATGATAGCCATTCATCTTTTCTTTAAGTCATTTATTTAATTATTTACTATTTTGCCCTTATGTTATAACTTAATAATAAACATAAGCATGCCCATAATTGTCCGCTATCAACATGTATGGTGTAATTACCATCTAAGTACATCATCTTGAGATTCCATAGCCATTTGAATCCTTTAACTAATACAAATCAACTTTTGTACTTTTTTAATTTAGTCATTTTACCTAATTAACCATTTAAACTTCAAAATTTCTTAATGAAAATTTAATAATACCTTAAATTAACCCTATAGACATTAAATAAATATTAAAATAATAACTCATTCTTCAGAGTCGTGGTCTCGAAACCACTATTTTTGATACCACTAAAAATAGATTATTACAGCTACTCTGGTTACGGCCTTTACCACGAATACTCATCCTTGACATTCTTGTATGAAAATAAGAAAAAGGAATGATAAATACAATTAAATAATATTACCTTCAAAGAATCTAGAAAATCGGAGAAGACGAAGATAGAAAGAGAAGTCGAGAAAACTGTTAAGAAAATATGAAGGTTTGACGAATGTGTAGAAGAAAGCTTAGAGTTTTTGTTCTATAGAGATAAACATGCTCAAGAAGTTACTTTGTGAAAATTTTTTACATTCTCCAATGCAAGCTTGACATTGGTCAAAGAGGTAACCATGCGGTGTCTATACCATAGTGTTTAACTGCCAAAATTCGATTTCATTCAGAGAAGCAGTCTGATGATATCTTTTTAAGACTTTTGAAGGTTATGTCAGTAAGAGGGAAAAAAACTTGAAGTGTGGGTGAGGGAATCTATATCGTCGTTGATTTATGCTTGGCGTGAGCAACCAAACATCATGGTAATTAAAATCCTACGGGGGATAAAAATTTCGAGGATAAAATTTTATTAAGGGGGAAAGAGTTGTACCATCCCAGTTCTAGCGGGCACAAGGTCTGGCGTAGTCATTTAGAAATATGTTGGCGGAGTAATATTCGCCAAAGTACCCCTTCTGGCATATTGAGTTGGTGGATACAATTATGAGCTTAGGTTAGCGAGTGCTCCGTGCTAGATTGCTATGATTTGTTGGAAATAGGATGTAATCAAGTAAATCAATATTAAGGGTATGAATCAACGTCAGAGGTATAGTGCACCCTTTTCTCTGTTGTATTGTGCAGGTTAAGTTACAATGTAAGCTGGTTAGGGTTTAACCAAACGTGAACCAAGATAGTTAATTGACGAGGGAAATACTTAATTAGGTTTCTCGAAAGTTGTAAACTTTGATAAGACAATTCAATAGTGATGTGACATTTGTCAAGTTCCAATAAAGACCTAGATTATATTAATAGGTTTTCTAATTTGAATAAAGAAAGTTCTCTTCTTCTTTCTTCAAACATTGAAAACTAATGTTGGATGGAATAGAAGCATTCCTTTAAGCTAGATCTAAAACCCTGTATTCTACTAGTGATATCTCCATGTCGAGGTGAGCTTTATGACTCTAGTAGATCTACATGAATGCCTAAATAAGTAAGGCATTGTATATGGGTTATTTGTGTTTCAAATTATGGGAAAGGTTATTTGAATGAGTTTTGATGGTGTCCTTTCATTTTTAAAAGGAAGTGGTTGCAGCAGTTCCTGAGTGGGTCTTGGATCTAGAACTCAAGCTGCTACACATTTTTGTCAGGTGAGTCTTTAAACTGATTCATGTGTGTAAAATATTTATTTTAGATGATTCCGTGAAGAAACATATAAACTGCAAACTGAAACTAAAAAAGAATGGTATGATAAATATGTTGATGTGTGAATATTATTCGAGGGTTGCATGTATGACTCGTATGAACCTTATTGGTATAAAGTATGTGATAAATAATATGAAATTAAAGCTTGATTGTATGACCATGTTTTGAATGTATGAGGTAAACAGTCTATTAAGTTTAATGGTGTTAATGCATGAAAGGCATGTTAAGTGTTTGTCTGTTCATTGCGGTGGAGTCTAAAGGGGTTCGTCGAGACTTTAAACATGATCTCTAAAAGGAAAGCCCATGGCCATGGCACCATATTGTGTAAGACATATCTGGTGGTCTATGACATCATATGGAAAGAACTAAAGAAAAGTTATTACCTAATGGGGTTCTCTGCGTGACCTAGGATGATGAGGGGCAAACTTCATGAAATATGAGTCTATACGAATCTCTGTCATAAAAACACCAGAAAAATAGAATCCTTTATGGTGATCTAAAAAATGGATGCCGTTGTGGCGATCTAAGAAATGGAAGCCTTTGTGACAATCTAAGAAATGAAAGCCTTCATGGCAATCCAAGAAATAGAAGTCGTTGTGGCAATCTAAGAAATGGAAGCCTTTGTGGCGATCTAAAAAAACTGGAAGCCTTTGTAGTGATATAAGAAATGGAAGCTTTATGGCAAATCTTGTAAAGGATGCCTTTATGGCACACTCTAAAGAATGGCCCTTATGGCAAACTTCTAAAGGAACGCCTTTGTGGTAGACCCTGAAAGAAAGAAATGATTACCATGGCGTATTATGAAGGAATGGAATTCTTGGAAAATAAGAAAAGAACAGTATGAAAGGCAGATCCTGGACTTAGAGCCTTCGTGGCAAAGAATCCTGTAGAGAAAGTTTTTTACGACACACAAAAATTGGGCTACTCCTATGGCGTGTTCTAGAAAGGCTTTCAAGAATAAATCATGAAGGACGCCCTTTGTAGCAGACTCTATACTAAGTTATCGACGTATCTCTTACTATTCTTAATTGCAAATAGTGGGATTAGTAAGTACAAAACGTATATATGAGTATTCCGATAAGGTACTAGTTACGATTAAGATTTGTATAGAGATAAAGTTTTTAAGAGACATAATTTTTAAGAGACATAACAAAGTAATGAGGATGTATTCTAAAAAATAACGTAAATAATATACGCTCGAGAGGAAGTATCGATCATTTTTGTATGGGTCTCTTCCTAAAGTTGAGGAAGTTATGGCTTACTGAACGAAAAATGCATGTGAGGTCTCAAAGGCACTGAGGAGAAGGAAATGGTCTCAGAGTAAGGTATGGTAACAAATGTGAATAAAGAAATGAAAATAGAGGTAGCTTTTGTTAGAGATGTGATGAAGAATAAGAGTAATAAAATGGTTCTGGAAACATTAGATGTGGCGTGCAAGTATGGTTCATGTAAATGGTTTCTGCTTCACTAAGTCTCTTCAAACTTATCTCTATGTGTTATGTTTCAGGAGGGTTTTTAAAGGTCTTGCTTAGAAGGACGAAGACTACATTGAAGGAGTGGCGTATTGGACTATTATGCATACAGAGCGAGCTTGATGGCTAGATCAAGTTTGCGTCAATAATTATAGATATTCCTACGGGAGATAACTATATAGACCAGGGCATCAATTCAGTCCTAATTGTAATTAAATTCTCTATGTATACCATTTGAATTTCCTCATTGTTTACACTTTTGTATTTTATTAAAAAGTTTGAAATTTATTAGTTGTAATATTTGATAATTTGAATAATTAGGCTTAAGTACTTTGTATTATAGTGGTATTACCCAATATTCAGGTTTGATTCACCGGACCAAGTTTGGGGTGTTACAAGTTTGGTATTAGACTTTGATTTAGCCAGTTCTCATATCGAGAAGACAAAAAAGCCTTGTATTCATAATACACCGAACCTAGTAGAGTTCTTCAGGTATGTTGAGAATTTTCTCATTTATAAGATTGATGCGTTAATAGTGACTTAATGAAGAGTAATTAAAAAGAACAAAAAGATAATAGAAAGGAAAGTATCACTTCATTAATAAAAAGAGATGTTATACAAGGTGGAAGACAATAAAAGAAAAAGATGGGATAAAAAGAAAGAAATTAGTCCTCTCCTTTTGAGTGCTGTCCAGTTGCCTTGGCGGGGACCTCTTATGTTGGCTCCATTTCCCCTGGAATTTGCTCTGAGTTATTGAGCTCCTCAAGATTCTTATCACCCTTTATTTTGGGCGAGTTAGGAATAAAGAAACCAATAATTTATTTCCATTTTGATTGGAAATCTTCCCACTCTTTTATCTTGGGGTTGTAAACATCGAAGCCTAATGAATTTGTAGAAACATCTCGAAGAAAGTCAAAGTCCACTTGACTCAGGTCCATGGGACCAACGACCACTTTGGCTTGGAAAATAGGTTAGCCTTCCATTCTGGTAGCGCCTCAGTCAAGTTCCTCTTCATGTCCTATTGATATTTCTTGAAGGTTTCTTCACTGGATTGGCAAAGAGTATCCAACTTAGCCTCATAGTGCAGCTTCTGGGATTGGAGTTGTTACCTCAATGACGAATCATTCTTCCCTAGTGACTTGACTCTATTTTCCAACAGTTTGCACTTATCCTTTATTTCCTTGTTTTTAAGCTTTTAAGCCATGACACAAGAGTCAAGGTGCTCAACCTTGCTTTTAAGAGCCTGCTCCCTACTGCATTGTTCTTCTATTGTCTTAAATTTCAACTGAATCGACTCCTTGAAGTTGGCAACTGTGGCCCTATAGAAATCATGGAACTCTTGAAGAGATTCACTCAATAGCCCGTACTTGACAGATAGAGTTTTGCAGATTTGGCCAACTGAAAAAAATGAGATGAACCTGACTTGGACACAACGTGAGAACCGAAAGCCTCTTTCCATTTTTGAGGGATCAAATTGTATTGGCTTTGAAAGATCAAACTTAAAGAAAAAGGGGATGACCCTGAAGCATAAAGGTTGCACTAAGGAAAGAACTCATCACTTCCACTAGAGGAAGAATGTGGTGGTTAAGGAATTGGAAGGATCATAGATCGATCTAATAGTAAAGGTTCGACTGGGATATCAGCTTAAGAAGGGCACGTATTTTGGATAAGGGAACCTACAGTTTGGGCAAACTGGTGCAGCTGGTAATGATGGAATCAACGAAAAAAGAACTTTTGGACTAGGATTTCCTTTCTTCAGTCTACTCCACTTGGGTTGTGGGGGCTCACTTTCCTTAGTATTTGGGGTATCATCACTTGCCCTAGGCCTCTTCTAATGCTTCTTAGTCACAGGTTTCTTGGAATGAGCAGTTGAATCACTCTCCTTAGTACGAGATTGGTCCATAATGGCCCTAATATCCATCATTGGTGTTTGAGTGGGAAAAAGTATGAGAATTTGGAATGGATCCTGCACCACCAATGTAAGTGTTAGGTTCACTTGGAGAAGAAGAAGTTAGAGGATGAATACTAGGAGTAATGAACCAATTCTAGGAACGTGTAACATCCTGTTTTTCAATGGTGTCAGAAATAGTGGTTTTGGGACCACAAATCTGAAGAGTAATTTCATTATAATTATTATTTAATTCATATAAGTCAACTATAATTTTATATTGAATTTTTATTTGATAAATTTTAACTTATTGAACAAATAGTAAAGATAAGTGGTTTGTTCCGAAAGTTAAGTGGTTTTGGAAAATGAGGTAACGGGACCTCATTTCTGTAAACCGAACTCATAAATATTTTATTATTTGATATGTGAAATTCTGGTTCGAAAATTTTATTATTTGACTAGTTAATTAAAGAAAAATGACTAAACCGTAAAAGATGTAAAACTTAATCACTATTGAAATTTATTGGTTAAGTAGCTTAATTAGTGTATGTGTGAGGATTTATGAAGTAAATATACCATCTTTTATTGGTGTGGACGGTGTGATAGCCCGAAATAGGGCCTAATCGGAATAGTGGTTTCGTAACCACAAATCCGAAGTGAAATAGTTTAATTTTATAAATTTTTATTAGTTACTGATTGATTGAAATATTGTGTGAAAATATGGATAGGAAATTTTAATGCTTTAGTGCTTAATTGAATTTTAGGACTAAATTGAAAAAATGCAAAGTGTGTCTAATTAGTGATTAAATGACTTAATTGAATTATTGCATGAAATTGGAAGTGTTTATGTGGCAATTAGACCATAAATTAGTGTTATGGACACAAAAGGGTATTTCTAGAAAAATATCTAAGTAATGGGTCAAGGGCATTTTGTCCAAATTGAATAAAGACAAAATAAAGATGAAAACAAGTGTTCATCTTCTTAAAATCAGACGTTTGCTGCCAAAAAATTCATGTCACCATAGCTAGGGTTCTTGAACTTCCTAAGCTCAATTGTAAGTGATTTCTTGCCCGCTTTTTAATTATTTTTGTATTTTATGCTTATTGAAGCTTGAATTTCATGTTTCTACTATTTAATTTAAATGAAATTAAAGTTTGAAAATTTACCCATTCATGATATAATTGTAAATTGGTTAATGATGTTAGATAATGAATGTTTGAAGTGTTAATTACAAGTTTTACTAGATGAATTTTGATGGAAATGTTGAAAAGGGCTAAATTGTGAAAGATGGTAAAGTGTGCATAAAGTTGTGATTTTGTGAAATTGAGGGCTGTTATGAGCATGAAATATGATTTAGTGAAGTTTGAAATTTAAAATTTAGTGAATTTTATTTTTACGAGCTTAGGGACAAAAGTGGAATTTTGAAAAGTTTAGGGAAAAATGTAAATTTGCCAAAATGTTGTGTATGAATTGTATTTGAATGAAATGTTGATAAAATGTATTAAATTGTGTTAATATAGATCAAGAAAGAAGAAATAGTGGAAGTGATCGGGAAAAGAGAAAGTTATCGACTAAATTACAAAAAATAGTCGTTTTGCATCCGAGGTAAGTTATATGTAAATAATAGTTATATTTGTATAAATTGTGAATTATATTTGATATGTGAATTAATATTGAATGTGGAAGGAAAATTGTTCATGAATTATTCAAGTAATAAAGTGTTAAGTGTAAATTCGGTTGAACTTAGGAATAGAATTGGATACAAGTGACATGTCACTAGAGACCGTGTTACTGTTGTTACAGTGTTACAGTGAGTCTCGGTGTCTGGGTGATCTAGCATGTGTTGCGAGACACGACACTTGTGTGAGCGAGCCCGTGGACATTTCGGTGTTATTGATCGGTGGTAGCCGGCTACATATCGCTGGTAACCGGCTACATATCGATGGTAGCTACGGCTACATATCGGTGGTAACCGGCTACATATCGATTGTGGCACTTATGTGCTAAATCTCTACGTATCCGTGTATATTCCAACTGCTCAACGGGATTAATAATGAATTAAAGTGAATATGAAATGTTAAGTGTGAAAATGTATATGCAAGTGAATTGGTAAGATTGTGCATGTGTAAGTGATTGAAATTGCTAAGAAATGTTTTGATTAGTTATATGTTAAAAGTGTTAATTATTAAATGAGTAATTATTGTTTACATGTAACTTACTAAGCTATTTATAGCTTACACATCTCTTTCTTTCCTTTGTTTTATAGTGATTTGAACTTGATCGAATAGTGGACCGTCGGACTCGTATCACACTATCATAGCCATCTCGGTATTATGTGCTTTTCAAAATGTTTCAACTATGGCATGTATAGAGTCTTAATCATTTTGAGCATGATCAAATGATATGGCTAAGATTAGCTATTGAAATGGTTAGTAAAGATTATGTTTTGGTATTATGTATGTGTAAATGGTAACTAATTCAAAGAAGCAGTTTCTTTGACAGCAGCAGTGACGTGAATGTAAAAATTCACCATAAATATTAGAAATGGAATTAGAGAGTGAATTATATATAGAATTAAATCTTATCAAGTCTATTTTTATATGAAAGAAACTATGTAGGAAAAGGAATTCTGTATTTTGAGATATTTGAATTTTAGTGAGACAGGGTCAGAATGGTTTTGAAGTCCCTGTTCTGACTTTAGAAAATCATTATAAATTGTACAGAAAGAATTATGGGTCATAATTTATATGTGTAGATTTCTTAGTGAGTCTATTTTCAAAAGAAAAAACGATAACCTTATATGTATTCTGTACAAAGAGATAATTGATTTTTAGTGCCGAGAGGTCAGATCTGTCGAGCTGTGAAACAGGGATACTTTAATGAATAAACTGTACTAATTGGCCGAGTCAAAATTCTGAAAATTTTATGGTAAGTAGTAATATGAGTCTAGTTTCAGGGAAAATTTACGGATTTAAATTTTGAGTTCTGTAACTCGAGTTATAATTAAATTAGTGAAAGTCACGCAGGTAGACAGTTTTGTTGTGAACAGTGAATTTAATTTTAAAAGCAATTTTTTTTATGCTCCGAATTGGTAAGTTAAATTGGATAACATCTCGTACTAGATTCCGGTGACGGTCTCGGGTAAGGGGTGTTACAGACGGTTAACAGGTTTTTTTGTTATATTTTATACATTAAATTAAAATTTAAAATATTATAATAAAGGAAAAACATAAAAATAATGGGTTATCATCTTCCTTATGGAACTTCCATCGAAAAAACAAACTAAAACCTCCATTTCAAGAGCTTGAAGATTCAGTGGCTTTGGTTGTATGCATGTAAGCAATTTCTTTACCCGTTTTTAATAATTTTTATGTTTTCGAGGTCGTTGTGGCTTAATCTAGTTAGCCCAGGGACTATTTCGTGAAAGTGGTAAAAGTTTTGAAACTTACCATTGATGAATTCTAGATGTTTTTGAGATTAAATGATAAATTTGTAATCTTGGTTGTTGATTAGGACTATTTTGTAAAGTGATTTTAGTTAATTTTTAGTTAAAAGCCTGAAATGATAAAATATCAAATTTGACATGAAATTCTTGTGAATTTTGAATAATTATCGGCTGTAACAGTTTAAAGGAAAATTCGGCTATCATGAAAATTGGCGAAATTGTGATTATTTGAAAGTTTCAGATTAAGGGACTAAATTGAATAAAAGGTAAAAATTTAGGGTAAAAGTGTAAAATGTTGATTAAAGGTCAAATATGTGAATTTAAGTGTTTAAAGTATTTGAATTGGTTAATTGAATGAAATTATTATATTTAGATTAAGAAACGAATCAAACGGACTGTAATCGAGGAAAAAGGAAAGTTGGCGGAATGAATATCGATGTCACGCTCGTAGCCATTTTTCATTAGGTAAGTTCGTAACTTGGTTAAACTAATTAGTTATTGTTTTGGTAAATTAATATCTATTTACGTATGTTGGGATCGAGTTCATTGACTTGAAAAATGAATAAGACCATAGTTGAAATACACTATGACACTATACCGTAAATGAATAAGACCATAGTTGAAAGACACTGTGGCACTATACCAAAAAATGAATAAGAACATAGTTGAAAGGCACTATGGCCCTATATCGAAAAATGAATAAGACCATAGTTGAAAGACACTATGGCACTATACCGAAAATAAATAAGACCATAGTTGAAAGACACTATGGCCCTATATCAGAAAATGAATAAGACCATAGTTGAAAGACACTATGGCATCATGCCGGAAATAAATAAGACCATAGTTGAAAGAAACTATGGCATCATATCGGAAGTGTATAAGACCGTGGCTAAAAGACGCTATGGCATCCTTTGTACAGTTGTTTATCAAGTAATATGTATCAAATGTTAAATACATTATATAATATGAACATGAGATGGTTGTTTTGAATTTCATGGGTTATTGGTGAATGTTAAATGTATAAAATGAAATGGGTATATAAAACAGTTATATGGAATGAGACATTGAATAAAGAAATTAATATGAATTATCAAAATGAAATATGATTTGGAAAATGATTGTGTTAAATGTGTAATATGAAATGGTTACATGAGATGGCTATTCAAACGGTGATATATAAAAACAATATATGAAATGATTATATGAATCGGTTATATGGAAATAGTTATATAACGTGTTTATACAAAATGTTTATATGGATAGATATATTAAATAGGACATTTGAAATGAACACTTGAAATGGGAAATGTGAAATGTTAAATGAATAGATGTTGAATAAATGGTATATCTAATGTGTTCACTTGTATATGTTTTATAACATAAAAAGATTATAAGTTTTGTATATGTGAACTCACTAACCTTGTGAGACTTGTGATGTGTATAGGTAATGAATGAACGCATGACCATGATATTGAATTATCTTGTAACTCATGACCATGATATTGAATTATCTTGTAAAATGTTTAAACTACATCCTTTTCGGTAAGTTAAAGTTAAAGTTTATTAAGAACATACTAAGTTTTACGTAAGCTTACCTCGTGTTGGTTTTTCTTCATTGTAGATCATTGGATTTGAGCTATCGATTGGATTGCTTTTGGAGATCACACTATCCGACAACTTAATCGGTAACTAATTCTTCACTTTGGTCTGGTTATAAATGGCATGTAAATAGGGTTTTGGTATATATATGTTATAAGCATTATGCATATGTTTTGTATGAATTGAGGTATTAGATGTGTTTATTGATGTGAATCTTAATTAGTATTTTGGTTGATTGTGGTGTGTGATGGCAATGGTATGTCTATATAGGTGTTTTTGACCATTTGTTATATGCCTTATGGTAGTAGTTGATGTTTGGTTCATTGGATGTGTATGAAATAGATGTTTAGATATGTTTGATTGGTTTATAAGGTAGGAACATGTGTATATTGAAAGTGAATTTGGATTAGTGTTTGATTTTTGGTGCCAATGTGGGCATATTGGTTAAACACATAGGTTGTATGCTTTTGGTATGTTTTTGGCATGTTTAGATGTGTTTTGAAAAGGTGAAAAAGGTTGGATATGGTTTGTTTTCATGCTTAAGAAATGGTTGATGAATTGGATTATTTTTTGTTTGGATGCACACAACCTGGGACACGGGTTTTCACGGCCGTGTGCCACATACGGCCACCTCATACGGTCGTGTGTCATATTGATTTTTAAGTGCAAGATTTTTCACATGGGTTCAGTTTGTTATGCGACCTGGCGACAAAGATGTGTGGCCCTATTTTTGAACTGTACACGGTTTGGCCACACAGCCGTGTGACCTCTATCTTCAGTTATTTCTACATTTTTTTGTTTTGTTTCAAATTGATCCCTGTGTGTTCCCAAATTGATTTTAAGGTTCTGCAGGCTTGATTTAAGGCCATTTAGGTATGAGTGCTATGATTATTGTATGGACATCGATTTAACGGATATAGGGGCAGATGGAAGACGACTTCTAATAGAATAAAAGGTAGGATGAAATCTTTAGTGTTGTCATTGAGACAACACATCGGTGGTATGTCGGTGTCATAGGCAAAGTTGGGACGACGGAAACCTCTAGCTATTAAGAATCGATCCGCTTCTTCCTGGGTTGTTAAATTCTCTATGTATACCATTTGAATTTCTTCATTGTCTACACTTTTGTATTTTATTAAAAAGTTTGAAATTTATTAGATTTAATCGTTGTAATTTGAATAATTAGGCTTAAGTACTTTGTATTATAGTGGTATCACCCAATATTCGGGTTTGATTCATCGGGATAGGTTTGGGGTGTTACACAGATTTTGTTGAATGATCAACTATAACCCATATGACATTTCTATTATTCGGTGAAGTTGGTAAACCCACAATAAAATCCATCGTGAATTCATTCTCATTTCCACTCAAGAATTGAAATAAGTTGAAGTAAACTAGAAAGAACCTGATGTTCGACTTTAACTCATTGGTGAGTCAAACACTTTGAGACATATTCAACAATTTATCTTATGTTCGACTTTAACTCATTGGTGAGTCAAACACTTTGAGACATATTCAACAATTTATCTTTCCATATCCGGCCACCAATACAACTCTTGAAGTCACGATACATTTTCGCACCACCAGGATGCATAACAAGTGAACCATCATGAGCTCCATGAAGAATAAATTATTTTAACTCAACATTATTATGTATACAAATTTGATTATAGAATCATAAGCAATCATCGTCATCAATTATGAAATTCTCAACACTACCCTATTGAGCAAGTTTTCTTTTCTTAAACAACTCAACATCCAAAAATTGTGCTTCCTTGATTTGGCCGACCAACACTGATTTCACTTTCAATTCAACTAACAGGCTACCATCGTCGTAAATGCTCAATCGAGATAACATTAATTAACAACCCGATTTTTAGTGGTGCTAGAAAAGGTGGTTTTAGAACCCATTTTCGTAAACTAAGTCCATAAATCTTAATATTTAATATTTACGAGGTTAGTATAGAAATATATTAAAGTTTGTTTTAGTAATTTTTGAATTGATAATTAATTTAGGTACAAGAACTAAATTATAAAAATCTTATCGTTATATATTTTTTAAATAACTAAAGGATTAAAATAGTAATTAGACCATTTTAAATTGCCAAATGTTGGTGGATGAAGTTAAAATCCACTAACTTTAGTTAATCATGCCTAAGGCTTAATTAATTAATGTTTAATTAAATTAATCTTGATTTATTAAGTTTAAACAAAGTATATAAGTTGAATATAAAAGAAAATACACATTATAGCCAAGATATCATAACATTATCACAATACAAATTCACTATCACAAGTATATACATGTTCAACATATCTCAACTGAATTTGAGTAGTCAAGTTTAAACATACATCATATCATGATGGATACCATTTTATTTGATTAACTACATATTAAAGCATAATTGAAATCAAATTATGAGAGCACAAAACTAGAATAATTATTTGTTGATGGCTATTGTTTTTTCTTTATCCTTAAATGTCTCGACATCATTTTTAGCTACATTCGGTAAATTCAAATACGAAAATTCATTAGTTTCACACATTACACATTGTAACATACAAATTAAACATAAAATGCACTTTTTTCAATTTAGTCCCTCAAAACTCTAATATTTGAAACGCTCGTATCTCATTATCTACTAGATTAAATCTAAATCTAATTTCGTAAATATACTACGGAACCTCAAGCTATCAATAAACACAAAAGATCTTACTCACTAACCTTAAGCATTCAACCATCGAACTTCAACCAAAACCTTATCACTTAAACTATCTATACGCATGGGCTATGCTTATCAAGTTTCATAAATTAAAATACATTCAAAATTCAAATGGTAATTGGAGGAAAGATAAAAGGAAGGAAAACCAAAGAAATTTCCTTTCTTAAGCAAGTTCGATGGAGAAGAAGGGATAAAATGAAGCTTATTTCTCCTCTCTCTCCCCTTACACATTCCTATTAAATTTACTTTAACTATCATAGTTTAAGATATAATCAATGGCTAGAATTTTATGCATAAATATCTAGATTGTATTCAACACGTGACTAGTCAATTCTAATTTTTGACCAACTCGATTTAAGAAATTCGATCTTAAAATTGAATTTTTAACACTATTACAAATTGGATCATTGCAAGTAATGTCTAAGTAACTTATTACATGCAACTATAGCAACTATCCCGAGTTATTATAAGCAATGTAGATTATTACTGGCTATTATTTTGGAAAGGTTGAATCGAATAAATAGGAATTTTTTTTCTAGGGTGTCTCTGAAGAATCTAAGAAAATTCATCTTTCGAGCTGGGATAAATGAACACAAACGAAGGTTAATAGTGGGCTTGAGATCAAAGTTTCAAAATTCAGGAACAAATCTTTTATGATGAAACTGGCCTAGAGAATTCTTCATGAACAAGATAAGCTTTGGGTTAGTGTTCTTTACATCTCTCTCCTCAGATCTGTTTCACCTACTTGGGCAGCTCTTAAAAGAGTCTACATGCTTTTCCAAAGTGGGCTAAGGTGGTCCATTTGTAATGGGCATTATGTGAATTTTAGGGTGGACAATTGGTGCAGGCTTGGATCGCTTAGATCATTTGTGATTGGCCTATCAATGAAGATGATTTTTCAATGTCTTTTAAAGCTGCCAAAGACTTGTTGGAGAACATTGGCCCTAAATCCGTTCAAATTCCTAACGATTTTCTTGTTGTTGCCCTCAACACCCCAATTTCCTTTGATCTGAACCATGGTGATATACTGTGTTGGAATCCTTCGACAGATGACACCTTCTCCCTTTCTAGTGCTTATATTAAAGACCATTTGAGAATGAAGATAAATGGAACTGCCTTTGGAAAATGTGTGAATCATACTCTACCTACCGCAAGCTTTCTGAATCGTAGAGGATTGAACTTCAATGACTTATGTACTTTTTGTAAATCGAGCAACGACAACATCTCCCATATCTTGAGAGATAGCGACATGGTGAATGAATGGTGGTTTGTCACCATGTTGCATAGCCATCGACTTCCCCCTTTGTCGTGTAACTGGGAGTGTAGGATTTTCCAACCTTAAATCCTAAAGCTAGACCTCTAATCCTAAACTTCCTTCGTACCTCGTCTTCTCTTTTGCTCTTAGGGAATTATTACTTCTTAGGAATGTTGTCACCTTTAATAGCAATGCTAGGAAATGAAGTACTAGGGAGCGAGCTTTGGCTGGTGCATGTGAATTATTTGTTGTCTCACTAGCTTTGAAGGTAAATACCGACCCTCTCAAGGGATGGTTAATTGGCAGTCGCCTTGTTAAGGATAAAAAAGGCTCAATACTAATGGATCATCACTTGGCAATCATGGTAAAGTAGGGGCAGGGGATTATAAAAAATCATGCTAGTGGTTGAATTATAAAAAGTAATCGACATATCCCTGAAGTTTGTTGCATCGAGTAGGGGTGATCATGGGCCGGGAGGCCGGCCTTGCCCGACCGCCCGGCCTTGCCCGACGGCCTGCCCGAAATATGGGAGGGTTCGGGTAAAAATATAGGCCCGAAATATGGGCTTGGGCAAAAAACGACGTGAGAAAAATTCTTGGCCCAGCCCGGCCCGGCCCGAATATAATATATATTTTTTTATTTTTTGTTTTTTCAAACATTTCTCAATTCCCCCATTAACATTTTTGCTTTAACACCCATTTCCCCATTTCCCATTTCTCCCATTTCCCGTTTCCCCTGTTCCACAAATCCCTAACCCCGTGTCCGACTGCCCTCCTCCCTTTTTTTCTCAACCTTCACCTCCGACACCAATCCACCTCCACCGATCCACCTCCGGTCCTCCACGGCTCCACCCATTTCCTGAATCAGAGGTTAGAACGAAGCTACAAACGTCTTCTACCTTTGAATTAACAATGTTTTTTTTCCTCTCTTTTATGGTGCTTAACTGCTTATGTAATCTGTATTTGTAAAATGTAAATCTTCAGTTCTCGAATTATTTCCCCTTTGATTTGTAAATCTTCAGTTCTGCAGTCTACACCTTTTTCTGCATGTTAATTTGTTAAATTATTTTTCACGTTTTTTGCTTTTTGCTTTTAAGACACTGAATATTTGGGGGAATTAAATCTGGAATTTTGGAATATGTATTCTGGATTGTATGCTCAATTTGTATTCTGGATTGTATGTTCAATTTGTATTCTGCTTAGTTTAACAAAATTACTATTTGTTCTTTTTAAAGTTTTCTAGTAACATTTCCAGCAATAACCTCAAACATTTCAAACAAAATGAAATTCATTTTTGTCCAAATAAAATTATATTAAATTAATGAAAATATTTGGGAATTAGTTCCCCTTCCTTAATCGGTCTCATAGGTCAGAGTACCTTGAGCCTTGAAAAAGGATCTCAAATAGCCTTTTGTAGTAAGCCTATTGGGAACCATGCAGGTTAAAGGAGACAAAATTCTAATGGGAGATTTTAATACATACAGTGGCTGTTAATGATTTCTAGAACTGAACTGGTTGTAGTGTTGTGTGATTTTTACACCTAATGTGGATTTGTTTCGCTTGTGATTCTCCCCATATCAATTTAAATAAGGAAACATACTTTTGTAGAGACCATGTTGTGTTAAAAACTCAAATTTCTGAACCTGATAGTCTTCTCTGCTACCTGTTGTTTTTCATCTTCGCACTCAAATTTTGTTTATTTTGTTATTTGCTAACCAAATTTCTTCTGTCTTCATATTCATTCTTTTGTTTTGTAGTGACCAAATTTAAATTTAAAATTTCTTTAATTTTTAATATCATCCATTGTGGGCTATTAGTAGCTCGTACCGCTTCTCTAGTTCAGGTAGTTTAAGAGTTAAGCTAGCTTAGTGAATCGATTTCAGTATGCAACTCTTCCCCTTCATCCCTTGCTTCTTTGAAAGTGTTTGAGTGAAGTGTTACTAATTTTAAATGATGTAGTAAAGTGTTATGTTACTGTATTAATCCTTTTCTTAAAAATAAAATAATTTCACATGAACACAAATGTCGGTTTAGATGCTATATTTTTCTTCGAAATTGAGTGAGTGCAATTAAGATCTTTAATTACCTAACACATTATTTTTTTTAGCATATGGTTGCTGAATCCTGACAACTGGAAACTTGTTTTTTCATTTTTAGAAAGCAACTTATATATATATATATGTATGTATATATATCATTACAGTAAAATTGCCTTGAAGTGAGTTTTGTATTTCAATACGAGGCTATAGGATTAAGAGTAGCTGAGCACAATTAAGAACAAAATTGTGTTATTCAATTATTATTGGATGAGAATTGATTTATGTTTTATAGAGCATGTAATTTGCAAGGTTGAGATCACAAGCTTAGTTTCTTCATTTAATCTCATCATTTTTGTTTTTGCTTTGTTTTATTGCAGAAGCAAGCTATTTAGTGAGGCAGAAATACAGCAGGCCCAGGCAGGTTGCTATCACTATCTCACACCCTTTCCTTTGAAACAATCAACCTTAGCGACTTTTCCTAAATGATGTGTGTTTTTTTAGTATTACTTAAAGACATGCGACAAGTTTGATCTTGTATCACAAGGCTAGCATAGTTAAATAACTATTTTATTATCTCGTGCAATATATGAGTTCGGTATTATACTATTATGTAATATGTATTAATTAAAATATATTATATTTATTTTCTCAAAACCTGTTATAAAATTTGTAACTTTTGAAAAAGTAAAATAATATAATTCTTCACTTTTATATTTGAAAAGTAAAATAATATAAATATATCACATATAGAACATTTTCTTTTGGTTTTGGAGGTTGAAATAATCTTACAAATTAACACATGATTTTTTTCTTCTAGGTTTGCAATGTCTTACCCCTTTTTTGTAATTTTGGAAAAAATGAATAAATTTTAATTTTGGTCTCTCCATTATGCCTAAATTTGATATTTAACTACCACACCTATACATGTGGACGATGGGTTTAATGAGTATGAAAGTGCTCTCAAACGTCAAAAGTCTACCACTTCAAATGTGTGGGATGAAATGACAAAGCTTGAATGTGAGAACAAAAATGAATTGAAGGCATAATGTAAACACTGTAAGACTATCTTCTCTACTAAGTCTTCCAGTGAAACCTCTAATTTAATACGTCACCTAGATAGCTATTTGAAAAAAGTTAATCAGGACATCACTCAATACACCATAGCCACTCAACCATCACCAGAAAGTGTTCCATCTATAAAAAACTACAAGTTTGATGCTGATGAGTGTCGTCAAGCTATTTCTTCTTTTCTTGTGTGTGGCAAGCATTCATTTAGGACAGCCGAAGAACCGGGATTTAGATATATGATGATAATTGTTAGTCCTAATTTTAAGAATATAAGTAGACATACAGCTGCTAGGGATGTCCTAATGTATTATGCAAAAGAGAGAGATCATGTTAAAGAAGAGTTGGCTAGAGCACCTGGTTTAATTTGTCTAACTTTCGATAATTGGAACTCGGAGCATACTAATGATGAATATATTTGCATTACTGCTCATTGGATTGACAAAGATTGGAAGCTACAAAAGGGAATCATAAGGTTTAGAGCTTTATTTCCTCCGTATGATGGTTTGAACATAGCGGATGAACTTGTTTTATGTTTATCTCAATGGGGTATAGATAAGAAAATTTTTAGTATCACTTTGGATAATGCTTCTTATAATGATGTTATGGTTTCTTATCTTAAAAATCGTTTTTATGCAAACCGAGCTATTTTGTGTGATGGTGCTTTTTTTCAAGTTAGATGTTGTGCACATATATTGTATCTTATAGTTAAAGCTGGTTTGGAACTTGCTGATGATGTTGTTGGTAAGATTCGAAATGGAATTAGGTACATAAAAAAAGTCGGGAATTCGTAGGAAAAGATTTTATGATGTGGCCGACAAAAGTTTTCATTTAAATGTGACCAAAAATTTGCATCAAGATGTGTGTGTGATGGAATTTTACTTATTTGATGCTTGAATCTTCTCTTTACTATAAAGATGTGCTAGATTATTGGGGCCAACGGGATAAAGATTATCAAATGTTTGCACTTTCTAACGAGGAGTGGAGAAATGTTGCTATTCTTTGCAAATTTTTGAAAGTCTTTTATGATGTGACTTGTGTTTTTCTGGTTCTAATTATCCAACGGCTAATCTTTATTTTAGAGGGGTTTGGAAGGTTCACAAGGTCTTGCTTGATACAGTTAAATGTCCTTATTCATTTTTAACTCCAATGGTTAAGCAAATGCAAGAGAAATTTAATAAGTATTGGGCTGAGTATTTATTGATATTGTCATGTGCTGCAATTTTAGATCCTCGTTACAAGTTGAATTATGTGCAATATTGCTTTAAAACAATCTATGGTATTCATGCTTCAGATTTTGTTGAGACCATTCTTAGCAATCTTAGACTTTTGTTTGATGAGTATGTTAAGAAATCCAAATCCACATCTTCCTCTTTGGCTGGGAGTTCTAATGTTTCGGATAAAAATCTTGTTGATTCTGGTTTGGATGAACACAATGTTAATAGTTTTGATTTTGGGGGATATTTTGATGAGAGTGATGATTATAAGTAGTATTTAGATGAATCTAGCACTAGGAGTGAAAAGTCACTGTTGGACATCTATTTGGAAGAACCAGAGCTTGAGTTGAATAGTCAAATAGATGTTTTAGATTATTGGAGCAAAAGTTCAGTTCAATACAATGAGCTTTCATTATTGGCTCGTGATCTTTTGGCAATTCCAATATCGACTGTAGCTTCCGAATTGGCTTTTAGCATGGGTAAGAAAGTTATCACACCTTTGAGGAGTTCACTTAAGCCAAAAACAATTCAAGCCGTTGTTTGCTTGGATGATTGGATGCGAGCTAAGGGATTTTCAACAGGTAATTATTATTCTCGTTTTATTGTTGTAATTTTATGTTATTTTTTCATCAATTTGATTATCTAATTATTTATTCTTATTTCATGTTAGAAATTGGTTGCAAAAAAGACGATGAAGACGATGAGGATGATGTTTCTTCGGCTGCTTTTTAGGATATTTCCTTTCTAATTGTTGAAAATTTAATTTAGTTTACAATTTATATTTTGTTATAAAATTAAATATGTAGATTGGTTAATGTATGGATATTTTGGTTGTTTGCTTATATTTTGCAAGTTTTTTATACAATTTTAGTGTTTACCAAAAAAAAGGGTGAGAAATGGCCTGCCTGCTCAGAATTTTTCCCTGGTTGGGCTGGACAAAATTTGAGGCTCAGATTGGCCGGGTCTGCTCCTACCTAGGAAGCGGCTGAAAATTTTTAGGCCCTACCAAACCCGACCTACCATGGTCACCTCTAGCATCGAGGCTGAGTTGTGGCATTGTACGATGGCATCAAACTTGTTGATTTGAAAATCTCTCACTTAGAAATAAAAGTCGACAATAATTTCATTTATTTCTACCGTGTTTATTATTCGTGTCAAAACCATTTTTATTTTGAAAAATGAGGTTGACTTTTAAAACGAAAATAGAGTCGCCACCAATCTTTTTTTCGAGGTGTGATCGGATCACCTTGAGATTAATCATTTTAATAAAATATTTTGATTTATTAAAATAATGATTTTGGTCTACAAAATTCGAGAAAACGGGCTAGGGAGTCGGTTACGCACGAGGAAATATTAGCACCCTCGTAACGCCCAAAAATTGGTACCTAATTGATTAATTAACGTCCTAATGTCGAAAATTTGAAAAGATTTAAAAATAAGATTCTCTTTAAAAACCTGAATAAATCGAATTTGATGTTAAGACCTCTTTGTCCCGAAGTAATAAGATGTCACATCTAGTAAGTTAGGATACGATATTTTAACCCTCGAAACTAAGCTTGTCTCATGCATTAAAGTTTAAAAAGGATATTCGGTTATTTGGATAAAAAAATCGAAACCCAGTAAGTTAGGACACGATTTTCTCAAAGCTCCAAAGTACCGAATATTGCCTTATTTTTAAAAGTTTTCTTTTTTAAAATTGGAGAAAATTGATGCAATATTAAAACGATGCGTAAAAACTTTTATAAAAAAAGGCAATATGAAAATACAAATAAACAAGTTATAAAACACGTAATGACAATTATTTAAATACTAGCATCAATAATCAAAGACCAATGAATTTAAAACAAAGAGTATAAAAAATATAAGGAAAAATAAAATGTAAACAAATTTAAAAATAATGAATTTGAAAATTAATAATAAGGGAAAAGAAATTTGAAATCAACAATATACAAATCAATAAATAAAAAAGGTAGGTAATATATGTATAAGTTTGGAATAAATAATATATAAAAAATGAAAATAGGTAATATATAAAGTAATAATATATAAATGAGTTTAAAATAAATATTGTGTAATAAGGAATTTAGAACAAGTTATACACAAAACATCTTAAAAATAAATGGTATATAAAATAGATAGTATAAAAAATTGCAATTGATAATATATGGAAAAATTTTAAAGCAAATAATCAAACAATTTAAAATGGATGATTTATAACACGAGTTTTAAAAATAAACAACATTTTGACATAATATTAAAAACAAATAAAGTATATAATTAATGGAAGAAAATAAAATAATGATAAGAATGGTTAAATGAATGAATATTATGTAAATAAGAAAGTTGATGAATAAATAAACGTATAAAAGTAAAATAATAATTAATGATTAAACAATTAAATGGATAGATAAAAAAAGGTTAAAAAAACGCTTAAGTCAGCCTAACTCTCACAATATGAAGATTCAACGAAATTCGTCCACCAAAATCCAACTCAAATGAAAGCAACTTAAAAAGAAACAAAGATGAACGAAGAACAAAATAAGAACAAGCCACAGAAAATAAGAACGCAAGAGAGAGAAAATTTTGAGTGAATGCTTTTAAGAATTATTATCACTCCAAACTCAAGTCTTTTACAATGAAGGGAGAGGCCTCTATTTATAGTTGAGCCTCCCCAAATCCAACGGTACAGATCAATTACATTAACGGCTAAGATTAAAGGGTATCTACAAATTAAATCTTAAAGATTACAAAATCTTATCTTCTAAGATTGCATATCATATCTAAGATTGCATATCCTTGAAGATTATGTTTCCATATGTGTCAAGCTTGTAGATGGACCTTCAACCTTTTCAAGTAATGGGTCATTCCAATCGGGCCAAATGATATAATTTTGGACTGGACTTGGACTTTGTTTTATTATTTTGGGGTTTTTTTTTGTGAGCCCGGGCTAAATTGGCCTATTACAACTGCCCCTCTTTGCTCATTGACATGTAATGAGAATGTAGCAAAGACTATAAAAGGGTCAATTTTGCTTGGTCTTGCGGGTTCTAACTTCTTTGAGTGCTCGTCTTCTTCAAGTAGTCTCATTCCATCCCACTGCATCTTCAGGGGCATAGGAATTAGTGCTTCTATCTGCTCCAATGTGATTTCAAGGAGAAGAGATTTCTAGCTTCGATCTTCTCCACTTGAACTTCAAGGAGGTAGGAATTGGTAATTTCAACCTGCTCCACTGCAATTTCAGGTAGATAAGACTGGTGGCTTAAATCTGCTTCCCTACTACCTCGGGAATATAAGACTTGCCGTCTTTGATCTGCTCCACTACTACTTAGGGAGACATGATATACAATCTTCAACCTACTCCGCTACTGCTCAGGGAGATAGGACTGGTGGTTTAAATCTGCTTCCTACTATCTCGGGAAGATAAGATTCGCCGTCTTTGATTTGCTCCACTGCTACTTAGGGAGACAGGATCTACAATTTTCAACCTACTCCACTGCTACTCAAGGAGAAAGGACTGGTGGCTTAAATCTATTTCCCTACTACCTTGGGAAGATAAGATTTGCCGTCTTTGATCTGCTCCACTACTGCTTAGGGAGACAGGATCTACAATCTTCAACCTACTCCACTGCAAACTCAAAGAGGCAAGGCTGGTGTTTTCGATCTGCTTCACTGCCAGTACAGGAAGACAAGATCTGCTGTTTTCAGTCTGCTCTGCTGTAAACTCAGGGAGGCAAGGCTGGTGTCTTTGATCTGCTTTGCTGCCAATACAGGAAGACAATGTAATAACCCGATTTTGGGCCTAGCCATAATAGTGGTTTCGGGACCACAAATTCGACGATGAAAAAAATTATTTTTATTATATTTTTATGGTCTACAATTTTACGAAATAATTTTGTGAAAAATTTGTTCGAAAATTTTGACGTTTGGGCACTGAATTTAGTCAAAAGGACTAAATTGTAAAAAGTGCAAAAGTTGAGTTCTACAAGTTAGAGGTGTCCAATTGTTATGAAACTTTAAATTGGAGGTCTTTATATGGTAATTAGACCATTGGTTAAGTTATAGACAAAAATATACATGAGATCAGTGAAATAGGAAATTTTTAAGTTAGGGGCAATTTGGTAATTTAGTAATAAAAAGAATTAACAAGGGAAAAAGATGGAAAAATGTGTTTATCTTCTCCATGATGAATGAAAATAGCAAGGGGGAAGCCATAGTTAGGTTTTTCAAGCTTCCAAGCTCCATAGTAAGTGATTCCAATCCCCGTTTTTAATGTTCTTTACGATTTTAGAGTCCTAGTAACTTGATTTAAGCTTATTCTAGCAATAATTTAACCTAGGGTTTATATTTGGAAAAATACCCATAGGTGAAATGTGTTTATTTTGATGTTTTATGGAAGAATGTGAAGCTTTAAATTATGTTAAACAACTTTTGCTAAGTGATTTTAAGTGAAAACGAGTAAAACGACAAAATCGGTAAAAATACCTAATGTTCATAAGTAAGTGTTAGAGTGGGAATTTGATGTTGCCATAGAAGGGAAAAATGTTCAGCATGTCATAATACATAAGAATAAGGGATGAATTTTAATTTACGAGCTTTTGGGAAAAAAGTGTAAATATGCAAAGTTTAGGGGCAAAATTGTAATTTTGCCAAAGTTTGAGTCAAGAAATGTTTTGATAAATGTGAGTATTAAATAAGTCAAATGTGTTATTATAGATCAAGAAAGAAGTGGAATCGACCTTGATCGGAGAAAAGAAAAAATTAAAGACTAAATTGTTAAATTTTTATATTGTTGCATCAAAGTAAGTTATGTGTAAATAATAACAATATATTTTTATAAATTGTGAATTATATTTGATATGTGAATTATTATTATTGAATGTGGAAGGAAAATTGTTCATGAATTATTCAAGTGATAAAGTGTTAAGTGTAAATTCCCGGTTGAACTTAGGAATAGAAGTGGATACAAGTGACATGTCACTAGAGACCAGTGTTACAGTGTTACAGTGAGTCCCGGGTGCTGGGTGATCTAGCATGTGTTGCAGACACCTAACAGCTTGTGTGAGCAGGCCCGTGGACATTTCCAGTGTTATTGATCAGTGGTAGTTACGGCTACATATCAGTGGTAGCTTCAGCTACATTTTAGTGGTAGCTACGACTACGTATCAGTGGTAGCTTCGGCTACATATCAGTGTGGCACTTATGTGCTAATTCTCTACGTATCCGTGTATATTCCAAGTGTTCAACGGGAAATCGACTAAGTGAAAATATATGAGATTATGTAACGACTAAGTGTACTTAAATGATGAATATATCTGTGGAATTGAATTGAATAGTGATCGAAAGTGAAAAAGTGAAAAGTGAAATTATGAAATAGTAGAATTAGCAGCAAAATAGTTTTGGACAGAAACAATTGCATGACTTTGAAAAATCACCAAAAATGGTGGAAATCGAATTAGAGAGTGAATAAGATATGAAATGAAATTTTAATGAGCCTATTTTTACATAATAGAAATAGAGTAAGCAAAAGAGTTTTAAATTTTGAGATATTTTAAGTTTAGTGAGACAGGGTCAGAATGAATTTGGAATCCCCTGTTCTAACTTTGGAAAATTGTTAAAAATTGTACAAAAATAATTACGGGCTAAACTTTATATGTTTAGAACCCTGAATGAGTTTATTTTCAAGTGAAATAAACATAAGTACCTCCAAATTCTGTACAATGAGATATTAATTTTTAGTGAAGAGAGGTCAGAACTGTTGAGCAATGAAATAGGGGAAAATTGAAAGAATGAACTGTACTTATTGGCTAAGCCAAAAATTATGAAAATTTTATGGTAAGAATATATGTGAATCTAGTTTCAGGGAAAATTAATGGATCTTAATTTGGAGCTCTGTAGCTCCAAATAAAAATAATTTAGTGACTCTGACTCAGATAGCAGCTTTGAATATACATGTGAGTGAATAGTAAAATTATAGAAAATGTTATTTATAAGAGTGTTATGTACATTAAGGATGTGGAATGGAGAGGAGGAGGAGGAAATATAAAATATATGAATGATTTGTATATAAATTAGTCATATGCCCGATTATATTTGATAAAAGTTTAATTTAAAATGACATAATGTTTCATTTCAATTAGTTATTATGAATTGAATTGTAAATTCATAAGGCTGAAACCAAACAATTATTTGTTAGTATTATGCATGATATAATGTATTATTCTATATACATATTCATGGTTGAATTATGATTGTTGAGAAAGATAGATAAATTGGAATGAAAGTTCAAATTGAGTAGAACTCAGGGTTGAGTACTTTCGTTTAGTGATAAAGATGAATTGACGGAAAATACCATGGATGGACCATGGCAATAAGTGATATGTGATTCCATGTAAGACCATAGCTGGGCTATGGCATCGGTATATGTTATGTGATTACGTGTAAGACCATAGTTGGACTATGGCATCGAGAAAATAAGTACTCAATTCCGTAAGACATTCACTAATTTGACAAAGTTGGTAAGTGTTACATGGACTCATGTTCAAGTGATAGATTTGTTGTGATTGTTGAAGTTGAATTCAATTAAGTGATTTCACCAATTGGATATTGTATATGGCAAGATGTGTTAGTGAATTACATATTTATGAAATGATAAATGAAGTTCAATAAATGATACATGAAATTAATATGAAAAGATTTATGATTGTTATTGGTATTGTTTCTGGCATAATGTGGATTCTTCGATGTTGAAATGATTTAAAGGATTTATTGAGCATATGAATGAGTATGAGACTCACACGAGTTAGTATAGATATGTACTTGTGTCTTATAAGCTTTGAAATGATAAGACTTGTGAATTGTGAATTAATCTGTGTGAAAGTATATGGGATAGATTAGCGAATCTTTATGAGATATTGAATATTTAATATATTACAATGGTGGTAGCTATAAGGCTTGGATCAAATGAGTATATATTGGGCCTCGTAAGCCTTAATTAGCGATTAGAAGATAATAATTTGAAAATTTTAATTTGTATGAAATTTTATAACTTGGTTTAATACGTTTATAAGTGTATATGTTCTGGTAATGCCTCGTACCCTATTCCGGCGTTGAATATGGGTAAGGGGTGTTACAATGTGACATCGACAGATTCGGCCATAACGTTTAGGCCGGGTTTGGGGTGTTACAGACAAGATCTGCTATCTTTAGTCTGCTTCGCTGCAAACTCAGGGAGGCAAGATTGGTGTCTTCGATCTGTTTCGCTGCCAATACAGGAAGATAAGATCTGCTATCTTCAGTCTGCTCCGCTTCAAACTTAGGGAGGCAAGGCTGGTGTCTTCGATCTCCTTTGCTGCCAATACAGGAAGACAAGATCTGCTATCTTCAGTCTGCTCCGCTGTAAACTCAGGGAGGCAAGACTTGTAGCTTTCACTTGTTTCACTGTAATTTTAAGGAAATAAGGTCTGATGCGATCTGCTCTACTGCAACTTCAGAGAGATAAGATCCATCATTTTAATTCGCTCCACTACAACTTCAGGGAGATATGATTGGTTTCTTCAATCTACTCCACTGCAACTTCAAGGAGATAAGATTGGTTTATTCAGTCTGCTCCACTGCAACTTCAAGGAGATAAGACTTGTAATTTCATTCTACTTCACTGCAACTTCAAGGAGATAAGGTTTACTATGATCTGCTCTATTGCAACTCCAGAGAGATAAAATCTGTGATTTATAGCTTCAATCTGTTCTACTATAACTTCAGGGAAATAAGATTCGCTATCTTCAGTCTGCTCCACTGCAACTTCAGGGGGATAAGACTTTACTTCAATCCGCTCCACTGTAACTTCAGGGAGATAGGATTATTGGCTTTAATCTACTCCACTACAACTTCAGGGAGATAAAATTTTCCATCTTCTTCAATCTATTCCACTGTAACTTTAGTGGTATACGTTTGTAGTTTCACCAATCTGTTCTCTGGGGAACATGACCTATAGAATGGGTCTGTGCTTATGTCAAATGACTAGGATGCCATGATCGAAATGAGTCAAATTCTCCTAATTAGATATGCTATGAATGATATATGAATGCAAAATGAGAATGATCCCTTTTTTAATGCTTAGGGTGTCATCATTCATTGTTCATCAGAAGTCTTATCACTGATGTATTGCACTACTATCTTATTCGACTGGTATTTTCCAACAGAAAACTCGAAGAAACAATCACATTCTGCTCAACAAGCTTGCCCCGTTGTAATTTCAGAGTCCCTTCCACTATATCGTCTGGGACATAAAGTTTGTACCTCCCACTGCAACTTCAAGGGAATAACATTTGGTTTCTTCCATTCATCCTGCTGCAACTAAAAGGTATAGAATTTGTATCATCTTCAATCATTTTGATCTGTTACACCATTCCCTGGGTGTAACGACCAGATGTATATGCTTGAAATTTTCATGAATGCAGAGTGTCATTTTTTCCCAAGAATGATCCCCTTTTACACTTGGGTTGACATTGCTCGTTATTTGTCGAGATGGTATCACCGACAAAATGTCTTGTCTTTCAATATTTCCAACCCTTAGGCTTGATGAGTTCTAAATAATAGTCTTGTTTCAGATTCTCGTATTATTTAGAAGCTTCTAGAGCAATATGCGAAACTCCTTTTATGAAAGTATTATTTGTCCATTAATCGTTATTTCGATATAAAATGCTTGAAAAGATCATAACAATAGACAAGAAGGAAATTAATTAGGAACATAGCTCGAAACAATTAAATTAATCAAAGATAGCTAAGGCAATAAAAAGAAATTGATTGGGGCGTATCTTGAAAAGAATAAGGTAATCAAAGATAGCAAATTCAAAAATGGGTAAGATGGAAAACTAGGTGCCCTAGATATTGTAGCCTGAGCTTCTCTGTACGAACTTCTTGAGGACCATTTTGAGCTTAATATGTGTTTAGGGGATCTGAAGTACTTTGTCAATGCCCTAAGATGTAGCATACTTCCTCATTGTTAATTCAGGCATAGCAAGACTACCACATGCCCCACTTTTGATCAAAATTTAAGCTACTTTTTTCGAGTTTTCAACTCAAAACCCCTTTGGTCTCAAAGCGCCTTTTGCGGGTTTTCGCCTTGGCCTCTCCTCTTTTTCTTTCTTCTCTTTTTTTTGAATTTTTTTCTCAAGGCGCCCTTTGCTGGTTTTCACCTTGGCCTCTCCCCTTTTAGGTAAAATACTTCTTGACTGGATCTGAATTCACCGGATTGGGAAAGTCTTTGGCATCCATCTCGGTCAATATCAATGTTCCTCTAGAACAGACATTCTTTACAACATAAGGTCCTTCCCAATTTGGCATCCACTTTCCTTTAAAATCCTTTTGTATAAGAAGGATCTTTTTCAACATCAAGTCCCCCTCGTGGAATTCTCTAGGATGAACCTCTTTGTCGTAAGCTTGCATCATCTGACCGTGACGGATAGCTTTTAACCCTTTTTTTATTGGGTTCAACATTCCATAAACTAATGGGCCAGGTGTTGCCCCGGTAAAGGTCCTGGCCGACGTTTGATGAGCATAGAGGGTAAATAGTAACTTTTTTATGCCAATCTTTACAAGTCACGGTCATCTTTCCCACGTTCCTTGTTTTATTTTTTCTTTTTTGGTTGCCTATGGCGTCTGATCTTTGAACAGAATACAAACTTTTGACATTGTCCTTTTTGGCATTCTTTATCGGGGCCTGATCTTTTTTTTTGAAATTAGAATTTAATAACTTCGACCTTGTAACATTGGCATATGAAGCTATTTCTACCCTCTTAGTGAAGTAATCGAAGACCACAAAAATGAATCGATATTGGCTAAAAGCTTTTGAAAAGATTGGCCCTATCATATCCATGCCCCACATATGGAAAATTTGTGAAGAAATAGAGGAGATACATAGGTTTTAGCTTCCTCAAATTGGTATTTATGGCATAACTGATATTATTCACTTTCATGGTGGACTAGCAATACTGAAACTTCGTGATTAACTTGGCTATCGTAAAACCATTAGTATGTATCCTTCTGACACACTTATGGACCTTTTAGCCTTAACAGTATCCACAAGTCTTAGTAAGCCAGACATATCTTAATATGATCGTGCGAAAGCATCTTTGAATTCTTGGAATAATTTAATGACGTTTCACTTTGTTTCGATAGTAAGAAAGCTCCAATCTCTTTCTCTTCTCCTAGGCTCACTGTCCACTGACTTTTGTAACGTAGGATCTATTTTTTCATCTTGTTCTACCATTCTTAACAAATCAAGAGATAGGCTACAATCTCAGTCATATTCAAAGCCTGAGCTCCCCTTAGACACATATCTTACTCAAAAGGAGATTCTGAGTTAGTAGCAACATCGCTCATGTCGTTGATATCTGAAGACCTATTGTAGGTACAAAGGCATATTCCAAAGAATAAATAAATTTAAGGACAATTATTTGTATGAATAAAGAATAAAATAATATTTAAAAGAGAGTCCAAAGAACAAAAGAATCTATAAATGAAAAGAATGAAAGAATGTTTGCTCAAAAAGATACATTTTATTGAAATAAAGATTTTGGACGTAAGCCTATTTCAAAAAAGGATTCTTATTGCCTCTAGGCTTTAAAGTAACAAGTGTGTTTTGAATATTACTCTAGATTATCTCTAAAAATACAGTGATCTCTTCCACAGTCTCGTTGTTCAAAACACTCCCAAGTATGCAAGGGCTTGGAAACTTTATTCCTCAGTTCCCTCTTCGGAAACATCATTAATGTTTAGATTCTCTGATATTCCCTTTGGGCTTTTGACTTCTTCAAGGAGTCGCAACTTTCTTGCCTCTTCCTTCAATTATCGCATTTACTGCCTCGTCAAAGTGATTAGGTTCTGATGAAACATCAAACTTCGCAATTCCCATTTTAATGAACCTTTCGACCAACTTTTTAAACGTAGTGCATTTTTCAATTGAGTGACCCGTTATCCCACGTGGTACTCGCATTGGGCATTCTCAGTGTGTATCGAATAAACTTTGGTACAGCTCCCTATACGACATTGGAATTGGCTTGAACTAGAGCTTCTCAGTGTCTTGTGTCGGACTCTTGTCTTGATGAACCTTGTTGGTTAGCAGCCATCTTTCTTGGTTGATTCACCGTAATCAATTTTGAGTAACCCTTTCTATATGTACTCATGTTGTTCACCTCATTTTCCTTTTTCTTCGAGGCTGACCTTCTGTTACTTTCTCCAGCATTAATCTTCCTACTCCTATGGTGTTTTCAATCATTTTACCATTCATGATTATGTTAGAAAAGCTTTTTGTGGCACCTCCTAACATATGTGTGATAAATGGGGCTTTCAGTGTGTTAATAAATAGCATTGTTATTTCTCTTTCCAGGAGCAATAGCTAAAATTAGACGGCAACCTCCCTCCACCTTTGTACGTATTGCCTAAAACTTTCATTTGACTTCTTTTCCATGTTTTGTAGGGTGATTCTATCAGGAACCATATCTATTACGTGACTGTACTGCTTCATGAATGCTTGTGCTAAATCCCTCCATGAACTAATCCTGGTACGGCTCAATTGATTGTACTATTTAGATGTTGCTATCTTAGAAGCAATGTATTTGCAGTTGGTCGTTGTTAACATATCCAGTCATCCGCCTACAAAACATGGTGATATGAGCTTCAGGGCAACTGGTCCCATTGTACTTCTCAAATTCTGACATTTTGAACTTGTGAGGGAATACCAAATCCGGGACCAAGCTCAGATCTTTATCATCAATCCCATGGTAGTTCTTAGTGCTTTCCATTGCCCTGAATTTTTCTTCGAGCCTTTTACACCTTTCCTCTAGTTGTTTTGGCAATTCCTCCTTTGTCTTTTCCTTTTCAGCCATTTTATTGAAATTAGGGATAGTAGGATTAATAGGGTTATCTCCGAGGTTAGAGCCTGATCCGGCTTAGAAATTCATTGGTATTAAGGCACCGGCCTGAAACTGCTGAGGCCTGATTGTGACAGAGGATTTGCGCTGATATACCTCAGCTTGGGTCTACACGTGTGGAGGAGTAAAGCCTGAAGGATAGAAAGGTCTCTCATTGTCTCATTCTTCAGCATTAGCCATAGGGCCCTTTCCTTTATCGTTTCCCCCAGCCAACAGTTGAGTCAACTGAGTCATCATGTTTCTTTGAGACTCCAGCATTTTTTCCATCATATCTTGCTGAATCTTAGCTAGCTGCTCTTGCATTTGCAGCTGAAGTTGGTCTTGCATATCCTTTTGGAACTGTTCAAGTCTTTTCAATCTTTGGTCCATGTCTTTGGTTTTTGCTCGAGTACCGTAACGATGCTTAGTCGATAGACTCTTTTTAGGTTCATAGGTTAACTAGAATAATTTTACCTAATTAGGGTCATTTTGTGAAAATCTAATACATATGATGCAATGTAATGCAAATGCATGGAATGAATGCAAAAAGAAAGAGAGGCATTGATTCTGAATTCAATTCTATTAGAACAACTTTTCTAGAAAACAAATTTCTTTACATAAAATGAATTACATATGTAGCTTTGCCCTTATATTTTAGGCAAAGACATCGATCTTTTTCTTCATATCTGGATGCTAGGATCAAATCTTGCAAATTTTCCAAAATCTGTCTCTATTATCTCCTTTTTGTTTGATCCAAGCCACGACCTATTGCTCACCCCGTGATGCTCTTTAGTTTCTTTGAGATGTGACAACTCTCGAATAATCTTTGTCGGTTTGAATCCTCAAGCAACGAAGCATAGTCGTATATTCCTCTACGAACTTCTAGCCTTCTCTCGTTGTGTTTAATCAGACCATATTTGGGTAGTCGCATTATATTCCACTTTATCAAGAAATTCGTTTTCCATGACAAGCTTTTCTATTTAGCAATTAAATTTGAATCAACACCTCTTTCTATGATGAAAATGCAAAGCAATCATAAACAAAATAAAACAAAATACGTCAGTACAGAAGAAATAAACAACAGAATAGAACACCTATCTGGGTGACCACTAGGGTTTGGCGCGGCTTTACCTAGGGTAGGTTCTTAAGGCTCTCTATATGTGGTTCGGTTCTAAGGCAAGGGTACCTAAACCAGCAGATTCCTCGATCCTCACCCATTATAGGTTCATATGGACCGAGTTCAATTCAGGGGGATACATTTCCCTATGGCTGCACGGAGATGAAAATCTCACGAAGACATAGGTACAGATGTATCCCGAAAGCGATCTACTATCCTGCACGGAGGTGAAAACCTCATGAAGGAGTAGCTTCTCACTTCCACTTGAAAGGGTGTGACCAACGGTCATGCAATGTAATGTGTGGAGATATAAAAATTTAAAATACAAAACATGATGAAAACTATAACTCAAAACAGATGAAATGCAATGAGAAGCTTATATGTTAAAAACCAAAATTTCAACTTTCGACAAAAAAAAGGCAAAAATTAATCAATTTACGGCTTGACACTCTTATGGTCCCCAGTGAAGTCGCCAAGCCGTCGAAACCATTTTTATTTTGAAAAACGGGGTTGACTTTTAAAACGAAAATAGAGTCGCCACCAATTTTTTTTCGAGGTGTGAACGGGTCACCTTGAGATTAATTATTTTAATAAAACATTTTGATTTATTAAAATAATGATTTTGGTCTACAAAATTCAAGAAAACGGGCTTGGGAGTCGGTTACGCACGAGGAAGGATTAGCACCTTCGTAACGCCCAAAAATTGGTACCTAATTGATTAATTAACGTCCTAATGTAAAAAATTTGAAAAGATTTTAAAATATGATCCTCTTTAAAAACCTGAATAAATTGAATTTGATGTTAAGACCTCCTTGTTCCGAAGTAATAAGATGTCACATCCAGTAAGTTAGGATACGACATTTTAACCCTCGAAACTAAGCTTGTCTCATGCATTAAAGTTTAAAAAGGATATTTGGTTATTTGGATAAAAAAAATCGAATCCCAGTAAGTTAGGACACGATTTTCTCAAAGCTCCAAAGTACCAAATATTGCCTTATTTTTAAAAGTTTTCTTTTTTAAAATTGGGGAAAATTAACGCAATATTAAAACGACGTGTAAAAACTTTGATAAAAAACAACAATATGAAAATACAAATAAACAATTTATAAAACACACAAAGGCAATTATTTAAATACTAGCATCAATAATCAAAGACCAATGAATTTAAAACAAACAAGATAAAAAAATATAAGGTAAAATAAAATATAAACAAATTTAAAAATAATGAATTTGAAAATGAATAATAAGGAAAAGAAATTTGAAATCAACAATATACAAATCAATAAATATAAAAAAGTAGGTAATATATGTATAAGTTTGGAATAAATAATATATAAAAATGAAAATAGGTAATATATAAAGTAATAATATAAATGAGTTTAAAATAAATATTGTGTAATAAGGAATTTAGAACAAGTTATACACAAAACATCTTAAAAATAAATGATATATAAAATAGATAGTATAAAAAAATTTGCAATTGATAATATATGGAAAAAATTTAAAGCAAATAATCAAACAATTTAAAATGAATGATTTATAACACGAGTTTTTAAAAATAAACAACATTTGTGACATAATATTAAAAACAAATAAAGTATATAATTAATGAAAGAAAATAAAAGAATGATAAGAATAGTTAAATGAATGAACAATATGTAAATAAGAAAGTTGATGAATAAATAAATGAATAAAAGTAAAAGAATAATTAATGATTAAACAATTAAATGGATAAATAAAAAAATGTTAAAAAAACGCTTAAGTCAGCCTAACTCTCACAATATGAAGATTAAACGAAATTCCTCTACCAAAATCCAACTCAAATGAAAGAAACTTAAAAAGAAACGAAAATGAACGAAGAATAAAATAAGAACAAGCCACAGAAAATAAGAACGCAAGAGAGGGAGAAATTTGAGTGAATACTCTTAAGAATTATTATTGCTCCAAACTTAAGTTTTTTACAATGAAGGGAGAGGCCTCTATTTATAGTTGAGCCTCCCCAAATTTAACGGTACAGATCAATTACATCAATGGCTAAGATTAAAGGATATCTATAAATCTCTAAGATTACAAAATCATATCTTTTAAGATTGCATATCATATCTAAAATTGCATATCCTTGAAGATTATATTTCCATATGCGTCAAGCTTGTAGATGGACCTTCAACTTTTTCAAGTAATGGACCATTCCGATCGGACTAAATGATATAATTTTGTACTGGAATTGGGCTTTGTTTTATTATTTTGAGTTTATTATTATTTTTTGAGAGCCCGGATTAAATTAGCTTATTACAGCTAGTTATTTTCTTGCAACGTTGATTAATAAATATAGGATGTTTCGTTCTTCTATTCTAAATACTAGAATCAAACATATTTCCAAAAGAAAGAAATTAGAGTGGGGTGATGTAGCAAGATTAAGAATCAACCTTTCTGTTTATGACCTATGAACATATTAATTATGATTTCACTATTGTATGTAATAAATCCTTGATGAGATTTTGTTCTTTAGTTTAAAAGAAGCCTTTGACCCAACCGTTGAGAGAATAATTATGTAATCTTTCTTTTCTATCCAAACTCCTTTTATTACAAAAAAAAAAAGAAAAAAAAAAAGAGTGGCGTCTTTAGTTTTTTTCTAGTGCTACCATATATTCCTTGCTTGCCAACATTTCTCTCCCCCTCTCTCTTCCATATATAAAGGGTTAAAATGTGCCACAAATACTTATAATTTCAAAATTAAAAATTTAATCCATTTATTTTTATTTTATAATTTTAGTTTTTCTTTTTTAAGATTTTAAAATTCATTCAAACTCAATTGTTACCATTATTAATTTTTGGATAAGTTTAAAACAAAAAATTCACTTCATATCTATATAATTTTGGATAAGTTTAAAATAAAAAATTCACTTCGTATCTATATAATTAAACACTTAAACTTATATTTAATTTAAATTTAATAAAATTATAGATGTTAACAGTTTAATCAAAAATAAAAACTCTAAACAAAATTCCATTAAATAAAACTACAGGATCGACGGACTCGTAATTTTCCTAATTTTTATGAAATAAAGAAAATAAAAATGTTAACAATTTAACCAAATAATTTGATCTAAATTCCTTATTTTCGAAAAGCAGATTCGTGGAACATTTTAACATATATAAATAGGACCGGCGGATTTTGACAAACGTAGTGAAAGATCGAAATTGGCAAAAGATGAAGGTTTCCGTCAAAACTCTCAAAGGCACTCACTTCGATATCGAAGTCAAACCCGAAGATGCGGTTCGCTTCTCTCTCCCTCTTTTCCCAGGGATTTTACGTTTCTTGACTAGGGTTTTCCGTTTTCCCCTATATTTGAACATTAATTCGCGTTCATCTAGGACTGTATTAGTTGGACTTATTATGCACGTAGTTGAATTACCATGCCTGACATGTAAAATCGGAGATCGTGAATGATTTGTTCAATTTTAGTGTCTAATTCATTGAATATGTTTATTTAGCTTGTGAATAGTCTAGCTACTTCGATTAAGTTTTAGTGGACTGATACTCGTGTAGCTTGAACGGCAATATCATTTTCTTCTGGCGACAATTAGCAATTAAGTACTTCTTCCTACGTAATGCTTTTTACTAGTTCATTGAAATTAGTGAATAATACTTTGATTTGTGGGCTTCATTTTTGTATTAGTATTTCATTAACTTGTATCATTGAATATTAATTCATAGATTGCCATGTAATTGCTAGTTGTAGTTTGCTAGATATAAGTTTGAACTGGGGTATACACAAGCTTTGAACATTGAAATATGCTAATATCTCATATTTTGCAATGTTCTTTCACCTTTTAAAAAAAAAAATTTAGTGTGGCTATAAACACCGGATTAAATGTACAGAGGCTTCTTTTAATAGATCTTCTATAACCAAGGATCAAGTTCTGCATTCTATGGTTACATCTAATCAAGGGTTGTGTTTTTTAATGATGTGGATTTTCTAACTATATAAATAAGCTATTATTATTTTTATTGTTTTTTGCTACTTTTTATGCTTTTAAGGCTTATATATGCATATATATATGCACAGACATGAAATTCTTGGGATAAAATGCATTCTGCCTTCTGCCTTTTACATTACTTTGTCACTTGGTATTATACTATTCTGCTGCAAATGCTTGTCAATTCTTTCAGGTTGCAGATGTAAAAAAGAACATAGAAACTGTTCAAGGGGCTGATGTTTATCCTGCTGCACAACAAATGCTTATCTTTAAGGGAAAAGTTCTTAAAGATGACACGACACTGGCTGAAAACAGTGTCAATGAAAATAGCTTTATTGTGATCATGTTGACAAAGGTGAGTTTGGTTACAGTATCCTGATTTTTATGTTTGTAATCTTTCATCTAACTTGTTCTAACTTTTCTGAACTTTGTCCTAATAAACGCCTAACTGACATAATTATTTTTCACACTGCTGTTGAACTTGAAAGTTATCTTAGATATAACTTATGATGGAGTGTTGTATCATTATATATATATTTTTTTTGAAATCTGGTTGTTGCTTTCCTTTAGGTGCATCTTAAAAATCAAATTTTTGCTAAACTAGAAAATTTTCTTTGCACTATTTTTCGACCTCTTACTTGTATTGTATCTTAATTTATTTTTCATGACTGTCATTTTCATACTAATAATGTCCTTTTTGCTTAAATAAACTAGAATAAGGGTGCATCTGGTGAGTGTTCAACTGCTTCAACAGCTCCTACAAAGAAAGTAAGATTATAATTTTGCTACCTCTCTTACTGCTACTTGCATGCATTTTTAGCTACATTTCTAAAGGCATTTGTGATTGATATAACATGAAAAGCTTTGGGGTTCTGTTTTTGCCGTGATGGTAGGTGTTCTTTACTTCAATGCTATGAACTAGAACTTGAAGTGATAGTCAAGCATCTTGAGCAAATATACTTTGTATACGAGTAGATCATCTAAAAAGTTATAGGTAGCAAATAGAATGCTTTTAAGATTTTGGGTTTATAGATATAGCCCAGGTTTGAGTTGTTTTGAGTCCAACTGATAGATATGTTACACTATTGAGCTACAAACATAATGCATAATTTGGAGTTTGAGTTGGTGTTATTACCAAATTCAACACCTTAAATGTTTGAGTTAGTCACATAATGTCTGTTTTCCCCCCACTATACAATCTTTAGGGTATGTTGCTTCTGAAAACCATGCCTGTTTGCAAAGATTATTGTTGAGTAAGTAGTGATTTTTGATTCTTTGTAGGCTCCTGAGGCAAGTAGTCTGCCAACAGCTACAGTACCAGCTTCGACTGCACCTGTTGTGACGTCTGCTGCGTAAGTCCCGCTATTCAACACTTTTGGTCAGATACAGCACCTTTGCAATTGATTAATTGCTTATTAATTTCTTATTCAGGGCTGCACCTCCCGCTGAATCTGCTCCTGTTGCTTCAAGTACTCCTCTGTGAGTAACTTATTCTTGATAGTAACTTTCATGCTTCTAATTTGAAGGACAGAAGCTTGCATTTGATTTAATCGAATTGCTTTTAGTAGGAGAGATCTTGGTTTTTTTCCTTGTTTTCCTTTGCATAATTGTAATATCTTGAATAATGTCTTTGGAAACAGGTCAGATTCTGATGTTTATGGCCAAACAGCATCTAATTTGGTTGCAGGGAGTAACTTCGAGGGAACAATCCAACAAATTCTTGACATGGGTGGAGGGACCTGGGACAGGGACACTGTTGTCCGCGCCCTTCGCGCTGCTTATAATAACCCAGAGAGAGCTGTTGAATATTTGTATTCTGTAAGTACCTTCCTTGTATCTTGAAGAATATGTGCTTTCTTCTGTGCTTCTAGTTGCTGTTGTTTTATTATTCTCCTTAATGTAGTTGCTGTTGAATATATTTGCTTTCTTCTGCCCTCTCCCCTCCTCCCCCAAAAAAAAAAAAAAATTGTAAACAGGAATGTTGGATTTCTATCATATGGTGTCTTAAATTTTCCCCCCTTGGGAATGGTGGGTTTTGATGATATTTTATACTGCACCCTTTTCTTTTCTTCTTTTTAGTTTTCAACTAAAACAAGCATTCATTTGTTTCCTAAGCTGCATCTCATCTTGTCATAAATTATTGTTGCAAATACTAGGGCATCCCTGAGCAAGCTGACGCTACACCTGTGGCCCATGCTCCTGTAGTTGGGCAAACCACTAGCCCTGCAGAACCACCTCAACAGCCTGCACAAATGGCAGCTATTCCTACAAGTGGACCAAATTCAAATCCATTAGACCTCTTTCCCCAGGTAAAATTGTCATGCGGTAGACATTTGATAAATTTGATGATGGGCAAATGAACCAGTGACTTGATTTCCTTTTATTGATACAGGGCCTTCCGAACATGGGTGCAAGTGGTGCTGGGGCTGGCTCTCTTGATTTTTTACGGAACAGTCCACAGGTCTCTCTCTTTCTCATTTGGTTATATATGGGCTTGTTAGCATGACTGTCATGTAAATACCTACCTAGGACTACACTCAGTTTGCAATTCTCTTTTCAGTTTCAAGCTTTGCGAGCGATGGTGCAAGCCAACCCACAAATATTGCAGGTTATTCTCTGGTCCCTTGTTTCCCCTCTTCAATCTTCATGTGTGTGTTTCATTTTCTTTTCTTCTTCCTTTTTTCCTTTCACCTTTCCTCAATGTCTCCCTTTTTATATTTTTGGCAGCCTATGCTTCAAGAGTTGGGGAAACAAAATCCTAATCTAGTGAGACTTATTCAAGAGCATCAGGGTGACTTTCTTCGCCTGATCAATGAACCTGCTGAAGGTGGAGAGGGGTGAGTTTGTTGTTTTTAGTTGCTCATTTCTTGAACTTATATACTGCATGTATATCAAGTGCTTATTTGACATTCCTGTTGTAAAGAAACATTTTGGGGCAATTAGCTGAGGCGATGCCACAAGCTGTGCAAGTCACACCTGAAGAGCGTGAAGCCATAGAACGGGTATGTCATCTGTTACGTAAAGGCTGACTTGGATGTGTTCACTATTCTCTGTAATCATGGATTATTTAGCTATCTTCCCCACTGCCTCTGGAAATGCTTTCATTTCCTTGGACTTTATCTGAGTTATGAAATATGCATCACTTCTTTCTTTTAGGCAATGGTTTTACTTTTAGATGATTAATAAACTCAAATTTGTTGCATTGATCTTGTGCCTACAAATACTTTTGTAGTCTCCTTATTCTCTTGTTCATTCCCCATCTCTTGCAGCTTGAAGCAATGGGGTTTGACCGTGCAACTGTGCTCCAAGTGTTCTTTGCGTGCAACAAGAATGAGGAACTTGCAGCCAACTACCTTTTAGATCATATGCATGATTTTCAGGATTGAGTTGGTAAAGGAAATGACTAGGGGAAGTACAATTTCATTCTCTTTCGTTCTTTGGGTCCATTGTCATTCATGTTCCCCCTCCCGTCCCCCCAAAACTCTACCGACTTTATTCTTAAACAAGTGATGTAAGTGTTTGGTGTAGAGACAAGGAATGTGAAGATGTTAACTTCATTTTTTTTTCTTTTTTCTTTTTATTTCAGGACCCATTATTTATAACGTTATATACAAGTTTCTTTCTAAGCTTGTGCGTATTGTACTTTACATTTTATGCTATTATAAGCACTTGCGACGAGGAGCTGCACCCAACTTTCAAGTTCTTCGATCAATACTCTTAGAGGTCTAGACATGGAAAAGACTTAAGGCAGTATGACGCAGCCAAATTTTCCATAAGGCGAAGGTAAAAACAATGGACTAAGGAATCGTCGGGTGGTGAACTCACACTTTTGAAGTGACATTTTCTTGGGCCCATTTCCCCCAATTACTCCGTTGAGGTCTAACTCAAAAGTGAAAATGAACAGAATTTCATAATTGCTGGACAATATGACATTCCCAGGAGCAAAGGAGCAATAGATTCATGTTCAACATTGCGAAAACAACAGGATCCACTAGGTTCATACCTCGAAGGATCATAAAATATCGGGTTGAGAGAGGTGTCCACCCACATTTCTAAAGGAAGAACTTTAACTATGAAGGAAGACGAGCTTTCCAAATCAAATTCCAGAGAGTTAGTTGACTACCCGGGGAAATGTCAATAGAGGGAGTACTAAATGCTAGGATGAAAGAATAAGCATTAGCCAAGGTAAAAGTTCCAGATTTCGTAAGCCCCCAACCAACAAAATTTGATCCCTAGAGTGCTTAAGAACACATCAATTAAATCTTGCGGGAATTGGACAAATATCGAATAAAAACCACTACGATCCTAGCTATTGCAGACTTGCTCGAAAGACCAAAACTCCTCCAATGGCAGCAGGGGGCCTTGTACAAGATTGCGGAGAGGGCCTTGTCTTGACCACTTATCACTAAAAAAATTCATTGTTCTACCATCCTTAATAACCCATCTCATCTCTAGCTCAATGAAGTGGCGAATCTTCTTCAAAGAGGGTGTATTCTGTACAAGGTTTGGATTACTAGGGTCAGTGATGTATTTTGATATAAGGATTTTAGCCCAAAGGGTAGCCTTCTCCTGGATTAGTATCCAACCAAGCTTTACTAGCAAAGCTTGATTTTTAATTATTGCTTTTGATATACCCAAACCTCCATAGGCTTTAGGTTGTACGACCAAATCCCACTTTAGAAGTTGTCCATGATTTGTATGATCATAACTTTCCTAAAGAAAGTTCTTGTTGATTCAGTCTAGCTGACTATGAATACTGGAGGGGAGTAAACAACACTGCATGTAATAGTTCTGGATGGAGGCCATTGTTGACTGGATAAGAACCAACCTTCCAAGGGATAGAAAATTTGGCTTTCCAATAGCTTAGCTTGTTATGGAATTTATCAACAATAAAATCATAGTCATGTTTAGTGACTCTCTTCATGTGCATAAAGAACCCAAGATATTTCACTAAAGCATTGGATATGCTTTTTCTAGAGTCCGCACATTTAGGGGAAAAAGCCACTTGGGATTTCTCAAAGTTTATAGTTCGTCTAGATTCTACCATGAATAGCTAAATGATCCTTTGGATAGAGGATACCGGTGTAGCATAATTTTTTTGCCAACAAAATGATATCATATGCAAATAATAAGTGAGAGAACCAGGGTACACTCCTAGAGGGTCGGATAGGAGACCAAACTTGTTGATCCACCACTCTTGAAATTAACAAGCTAAGGAATTCCATGCATAAAATAAATATATAAGGGGAGACTGGGTCACCTTATCGGATTCCTCTAGATGGTTTGAAGCTATTCAATTTTGATATGTTTAACAGCACCGAGGTGGATGTCGTCGAAATACAACTCATTATCAACTTGACCCAACTAGGGGGAAACCAAAGAATATAAGAACTTTATGAATAAAGCTCTATTGTAGCTTATCGTAAGATTTTTCTAGATCTAATTTAATAGTCATAAGATCTTTTTCCCATTACAATGAGAAAGGGAATGGCAAATTTCCTGCACTATCATTGTATTATCCGAAGATAAGCACTTAGGGAGAAAATTGCCTTGGACCGAGGATGTAATGTCATTGAGGATGGGTTGAAGACTCATAACAAGGATCTTCGTGATAATTTTGTAGAAAGTATTGCATAAGCTTATTGGTCAGAATTGTGAGATCGAAGCAACTTCCCTAGATTTGTGAGTAAGCGCGATTGAGGTTTTGTTTAGCTCATTGGGGATCGTAGAGTTATAAAACACCATCACATCGTTGTGATGTGGGAAGACTCCTCGTCACGATGTCACCACCGTGAAAATCCTTCCCATCTTCATCGCATCATCGTGATGAGAGAAATCTTCTCGTCACGACGTCAAGAGTATTTCTGGCCTTGGCAGCTTCGTTGCTCTATCAAACTGCCTTGTCTCGTGGCCCGATGATCATCCCTTGAATTCTTGGACCTGAATTGACATCCTACACACTCAATTAGCCCATTATTCACTTACGAGGCCAAAGTCGGTCTTATGAGTCATCGAAATAAAAGAAAATGCGTAAAAATACTTTTTTATTAATATTTAGTTTCTAACCTAGTAATACTGAAAATGCAATAATTAATTATAAGACGCCTAGAAAACAAGCTCGTTAAATGTAGAAATGACCCAAACTAAATACTACATTTGAAGCCAGGTCACATACCCCCACACTTAAGTCCTTGTCTTCAAGCAAGCAAAACAAAAATAAAAAACAAAACAAATTGAAAATGAAAACTAAACATGCAAGAAAAGAAAGTGCACTTGAACTAGCTTAATGCAGGAAATTGGGCAGAAATGTATTAAAAAGATAATGTAAATAAACATATAATTCTAGCATGATACACAATTGACTCGCAATTTCTAAAATTAGACAGATTAGTTCATTAAATTACAAATCAAATAAATAAAAGAATATTAAGTATAGGTATCCATCAAAATAAATATATAAATATACAATTATGTTCAAATGAATACAAGTGGTAAAAATATCAAAACTTGGCACGACTGCCATCCATATAGAGTACTACTTAGGTCACATAGGACTTTTTGGCTTGTAACATTTTGCGGCTTAAGTTGGTTTGGAATTCAAGGAACAGACTTGACAAAATGGCTAAGCACAAAACTAGTTTGACACATTGTATTGTCCCTGATACTCCCCTAATTTCGAATAATCTCACCACCTTATATCCACTTCCAGGGGCGAAGCTAGAAATTTTTTTAGGGGGGGCCAAAATGAAATTTTAATTTTTAATAGTCTATATTTTTATAATTTTCAAAGGATTAAATCAAATTTTTATAATTTTAAAGGGCCAAAGTGAAATTTTACCTTTACTAAATTAAAATTTTAAAAATTTCTAAAGGACCTAAATAGTAATTTTCTATTTTAGAAGGGTCGGGGCACCTGCCAGCCCCCTAGATTCGCTTTTTTCAACTTCTCTCACCTTCCTTTTCTCTTCATCATTAATGCCCCGTATAGTATTCATGAGTACAATCATTCAAGCTTGAAATAAATTTTTTTTCTTTTCATCGAGATTTTTTGGATTGGCATTTTTCCTTATTTTGTACAAGCTCAAAATCTTATACTCACTATACCATACAGTTCCTTAGTCACTCAATTTTTTTTCTCTTTTCTTTTGAAACCACCATGATGCATCTCAATATCAATGGTCGGACATCAAAATCTGTGCAAGGACTAAAAAATAAATGATCAAATAGATTATATATTAGGCTTAAGGTTTCATTTAGGGTTCACCAAGAAAATGGATTCAAGCACAAATTAGGTACTAGGGAAAATATATATAGGGTTAGCTTTTTGGCTAAAAAAATTGCCTACCAAATAATGCCTTAGGTCGTCCCTAGGTATTTCAATGCATGGATTAAATCGGCTAAGTCTCTTGAACGCTTATAAATGTGTTATTTTTTATAGTATAAATATTGCACCAAAAATATATAAAATTAATTTGCGGTGTCTGCAAGCGTACAAGTCAGATTGTAATATAGTAAAATTTACAACAAAACATTGGTAAGTATTCTAAGGATCATACCCAAGGGAGGATGAAATAAATCTATAAAAACCTTTTTAGAATAATAAATTTAAATAGTAATAATTAATTCCTGTATTATGATAAGCCATAAAATAGATTAATAAGAGAATTTAAATAACTAAAACAAATAAACAAGAAAAATAACAAATGCATTAAATTAGTAAAACCAATTAGGAATATTAACTCGTTTCAGGGTTTGTATTTAACTTTGGATTAGGGTTTTAGGGTAGATTAGCTACCAATTAACCAATTATTACCTCCCGTCCTCTACTAATTAATCAATTGGTTGATACTTGCTTATCTCCCGATCTCACTTTCTCAACCAAGATAAACTAAAATTTACTTGATTCGACTTATCTCCCGATCTCGTCTCACCTATGATAACTTCCTAGGGTTGTCAAGCCTAAGGTTTAAGAACACGTAACCTATACCAACTAATCCTCTCAGGAAACCCTAAATTCTTCGTTAATCACATCCATATCCACTCGTTAAAAAACCCTTAAGGGATTTAGCCACTCATGTTATTCATAATATCTAACTCAATCGAATAAATCATGTAAATAACATGATTGAATCAGAAGAGAAATGAGATTAGAATAATCGTGGATTGATATCGAATAGAGAACAGTGTAGGAAATTATTAATCGTAATAATAAAATATATCGATTGCAATGAAGAAATAAACTGAATACTTTAATAAAATAAAATAACTCTTGGATCGAAACAAATTCCAAGAGGAAAAACAAATAGTTTATGAAAAGCCAAAATAAAATTAATCTAATCCTACTCTTAAGTGCGAAAATAACACGAATTAACTACCACATTTGATGGCAGGTCAAATACCCCTACATTTAAGTCTTTTCTTGTTCTCAAGCAAACAAAACAAAACAAAATAAATACTAAATATGAACTAAACTGAAAACAAGAAATAAATATGCAAGGAAAAGAAAATGTACTCGAGCTAGCTTAATAAAGTAAATTGGATAGAAACATATTAACAAGATAATGTAAATAAACATATAATTCTAGAGTGATATAAAATTGACTTGCAATTTCTAAAGTTAGACGGATTAGTTCAATAAATTACAAGGCAAACAAGTAAAATAATGTTAAGTGTGGGTTTTCATCAAAACATATATACAAATATACATGTATGCTCAAATGAGTATAAGTGGTAAAAACATCAAAACTTAGAACAATTTCATCCATATAAATTACTACCTAAGTCACATAGGACTTTTCGTCTTGTAGCATTTTGTGATTTAGGTTGGTTTGGAATTCAAAGAATAGGCTCAATCAAACAATTAAGCACGAAAGTAGTTTGTCACATGATATTGTCCTCGATACTCCCCCGAGTATACATATGCTCACCACCTTATATCCACTTCCCTCACCTTCCTTATTTCTCAATTTACTAAGGCCTTGTATAGTATTTATGAATACAATCATTTGAGCTCATAAAAAAATTATTATCTTTTTATTTCTTTTTTGAACAAAAGTGAGCGTACTTTTTTTCCAGCTCACATTGTTTTTATTTTTCATCGAGATTTTCTCGATTGACTTTTTGTCTTATTTTATACAAGTTCAAAATCTTGTACTCATTATACCATACAATTCCTTAGTCACTCAAATTTTTCCGTTTCCTTTGAAACCACTGAGATTTATCTACCTAATCCCTCAATATCGATGGTTGGACGTCTAAATTCGTGCAAGAACTAAGAAATAAAAGATCAAGTAAATTATCTATTAGGCTTAGGGTTTCATTTTTGGCTCATCAAGAAAATGGATTAAGGCTCAAAGTAGGTACTAGGGAAAATATTTATGGGATATCTTTTAGGCTAAAAAATTTCTACCAAACAATGCCTTAGGTCCTCCCTAGGTAATTATATACATGGATAAAATAGGCCAAGTCTCTCAATTTCTAAAACTTATAATTCAATTAAATATACATGCTATTTATATACCTGTTTATCATGTGGTATTGTAACACTTTCCACCCGACCCGAATCACCGAGTCTGAATATAGTGGGGTCCACATGACAATCCTACTGTGGGGTAGTTAAATTATCATATCATGAAAAGAACCACTGATAGAGGTCGTAGGTCTTGTTTAGGGACCTTCTCCTACTCAATTTTTTAAAAACATGCAAGGTTTTTAATGTTCAATTTCAATCATGAATGAATAATATATGCATGTCAAGTACATGTGACATTCTTCCCTAAACTATATGACATGCTTATCATACATATGCATGAACATACATTCACAGTCATATCAATATCATCATGATTATCACATATATAAAAGCATAAAAATTTAAAAGACTCTAACTAGCCAAAGTTTCCATGATTCCATCCTAGAAAAAATAAAAAAAATTCACCTCAAAGCATACTTTGGGTCTTCTATTTTGTCACCATGGACTTATGGTACAGTACCAGTTCACGTTTTCATTGTCATTGTCTTTTTGCAGCCATTTTTGTATCACTGTCGCTGAACCGCCATTACCGACCATAGTTGGGTTATCTCAAGTCACCGTCGAATCGCCTCTAGCCACCGTCATCAGCCTCCATCGCTAACCCTTGTCGTCGATCATCACCATTAGACCACCAGTAGTCGATTGTTGCCAGACCACTATTGGTCTCATGCTAGTTTGGTTGGGTCAGGTTTGCATCATCTTGATGGCCTAGATACGTCTCAGTTCTCCTAGTTCCGTTGAAAAATTTAGGTAACAAAATTCCTATGTCCGTTTCCAGCTCAAATATTTTATTCTAAAATAATAAAATTAAACCATGCGTGAAGATGATAGTCCACGATCAAAAATATACATGCCCGATAAATCAATAAATTTAATTTAATTTTCTAGGAATCACAACTTTGGCAAATTTATTTTATCATACATAATAATAAAATAATATCATGAATTCATTCCTTTAGACATGCATACAATTACAAGAATGACACATCTTATCAAAATAAAACTATAAACATAATACAACCCGACACTCTGATACCAATTTTTGGAAAAATAAATCCTATTCGAAAACGATTTTCTTGCATAGTGAAAAAATTTGAAAATCGTGCCGATTTGTGATATTTATAGCAATAAACCCTTTACCAAAATCGCACTTGTGTTTTTAGCTAGATGAATCCTTCTCATTCTTGGCTTTTAATTGAATGACCTTCTTCGTTATTCTCATACCACAAACTGCTTTGAGTGTGGGCTTGAACAATTTGAATCAAACACAAAACCAAAAATAGTTTCCTTAACTTTTAGTGTGAAAATGAAAATCTCTTCTCAATAGAAATTGGAAAAAATTTTATTTTAGAAAATAGATTTAATATTTGAGAATTAACTCTCACTATTTCCGGGCAAAGTAACAATATCTTTGAGTTTTATTTTTAACCCTATCGATGCCATCTATTTATAGGGAAAAGAAGTTAAACCTTTGTTGAATTATAGAAGTGTATTTCCAGTAGAAAAATGAAGTCCTATTATAACTAGAATTATAGGGGATGACAACCCTAGTTAATAATACTAGGGATTGTTGTCCTTCCCTTTAACATGCGGGGCTTTTGGGCCTCTCTCATAACAAGTTAAATTACAAGTACTTCCTGAACTTTTAACCTACTACTTTATAATTCGATCCAACCCGATATTTGTTTTTTTTATTTCCCAAAATAAATATATCAATTTATTTCCAATTAAATAATCTTCTAAACCCAATTCTAATTCTGTTAAAATCACGACTTTACCGTAAAAGAAACTATGAGAAAATATATTTAATATTTCTACATTTAATGGGTTCACTATGACCAAATTATTTATTTCCATTTTCAAACTTCATTTAATTCAAAAACCATAAATTCATTTTCAGGTCATTATATTTTGGAGAAAATCACATTCATTTCCAAATGTTTCTCATTTCTCCATTTTCACCATTTCTATTCATTTAATTCAACATGCAATTTATTTATGGTTTCAACAATATAGTGGAAATATTGATTGGACACATACGATTAGGGCTCAAATAATTTATAATTAAGTCCCCCCTTTTCGCCTATTAATTATAAAGTCATTTAGTCACAAAGTCATTTCACTATAGTATCGTGATTGAGCTCTTTCCAACGGCATACCATTATGAAAGCAACTACTCAGTGCTCGTCTAATGACCTTGTCATAAGTGTGTTACCCTTATAAGATATCATTAATCTCTTTGGGATAATATATGTTCTCCCAATATGATCGTATTTTATTTCATGGTAATCATTACATCTTCTTTCATGAAAGGTCAATCATTATCAAATAGTGATCAAATCATCCATCACAAAGACGGATGAACCTTGGCCACGTTTAATTTTCATCAACTATGTAATGCCAATGAGAGGGTATCATTTACCCATGTTTTGGGCTATGAATTCCACATTTGTGAATCACTCTACATACTACAGAAGTCGTACACCCAACACACCAGCTTTCAGTTCCTTATATATTTGAACTCAAACTTTTACTTACATCAAAGTATACGAGTCATACATACATAACCCGTCATTCACTTAGGATTTAGGTATGCCACACTGTAAACATCACAACTAAATAAATACATAAACGAATTCAGGATGTATTCTTCTTCGGTCCAGTCCAATGTACTATCATTCCAGTTAGTCACATCTATGTCTCTATCTTTTGGGAGTCATCCACTTTGATGCCCAAGACAAAACATCTCCCCAATTGGACTTGATAGATGGTATATTAGTCTTTTAATCGGTTTTGCTCATTTCTAATTAGACTAAGGACATGTTTAGGTTCATCTACTAATATAAGTTTTCTTTTCGTATTACAATACCACCACATAATACCGCTTAGTATTAGTTTAAACATTAGACAACTAGTGAGCCAATATTTGCTTCTATTTTAATTTGCATGCAGAAACCACATAAGGAAAATTATACAAAATAATATTAATGTAATTCATAATTTTTTGTTAATCAATCTGTTTGAAAAAAATACAAGTTTACAAACGAATATACTACACCCGTGGCATGAGATCCAACACTTCCTTCTTTTTCGTGTAACTAGGAATGTTGAATTTTTTCGACCTTAAATCCATACCTCTAATCCTAAACTTCCCTGGCACCTTGTCTTCTCTTTTTCTTTTTGGGAATTATTGCTTCTTAGGAATGCTGTCACCTTTAATTGCAATGCTAGGTATGGTAGAATTAGGGAGCGAGCTTTGGTTGGGGCATGTGAATTCTTTATTGTATCACTAGCTTTGAAGGTAAATACCCACCCTTTTCAATGATGGTTAATTGGAAGTCGCCTCGTCAAAGATGGAAAAAGCACAATACCAATGCATCATCACTTGGCAATCCCAGTAAAATAGTGGCGGGGACAATTATCTGAGATCATGTTGGTGGTTTGGTTATAAGAAGTTATCGATATATCCCCAAAGCTAACATCATCAAGGCTGAGTTGCATGTGTTGTGAGATGGCCTTAAACTTGTTGTTGATTTGAAAATCTCGCATTTAGAAATAGAAGTCGATTGTACTGTTGTTGTTTCTTTTATTTCTAGTATGCTTATTACTAATCCTTTTGATATGTTGATTAATGATTATAGTTTGCTCTGTGCTTCTATCCCGAATACTAGAATCAAACATATTTTCAAAGAAGGAAATTAGAGTGTTGATGCCGTAACACCTTATACCCGACCTGATCGCTAGGTTCGGGTACTAAGTGTCACAATCAACCCAATATACTTAACAATAATTCTATATTGATTTACTTTCAACTTTTACATTCTAAGATAGGTTTCTTATATATACATAACTTCACTCCAATCTTGTAACATCCCGATTTAGAGCTTAGTCGGAACAGTGGTTTCGGGACCACAAATTTGATGAGGAAAAAATTATTTTTACTATATTTTTATGGCCTACAATTTCACGGAAAGATTTCTTGAAAATTTCGTTCAAAAATTTTGACGTTTGGGCACTCAATTTAGTCAAAAGGACTAAATTGTAAAAAGTGTGAAAGTTGAGTTTTATATGTTAAAGGTATTTAATTGTTATGGAACTATAAATTAGGGGTCCTTATATGGTAATTATACCATTAGTTAGTGATGGAAAAAAATGGACATGAGATAAGTGAAATAGGATTTTTTTTAAGTAAGGGCATTTTAGTCATTTAGTAAATAAATAGAATTAAAAGGGAAAAAGATGTAAAAATTGTATTCATCATCTTTACTTGCTGCTGAAATTTGAAAGAAGCCATAGCTAGGGTTTCTTCACTTTCTCAAGCTCATAGTAAGTGATTTCAAGTCCCTTTTTAATGTTCTTTATGTTTTTGGAATCCCGGTAGCTTAATTTAGCTTATTTTAGCAATAATTTAACCTAGGGTTCATATTTGGAAAAATACCCATAGGTGAAATATGTTTATTTTGATGTTTTATGGTAGAATATGAAGTTAGGAATTATGTTAAACAACTTTTTCTAGTCGATTTTAAGTGAAAACGAGTATATTGACATAATCGGCAAAAATACCTAATGTTCATAAGTAAGTGTTAGAGTAAGAATTTGATGTTGTCATAGAAGGAAAAAATTTTCAGCATGTTATAAAACATAATAATAAGATATGAAGTTTAATTTATGAGCTTTGGGGCAAAAGTGTAAATATGCAAAAGTTTAGGGGCAAAACTGTAATTTTGCAAAAATTGAGTCAAGGACTGTTTTGATGAATGTGAGTATTAAATACGCCAAATTTGCTATTATAGATCAAGAAGAACGAATCCGGAGCTAGATCGGGGAAAGAAAAAGATTGAGGACTAAAGTGTTAGATTTGATCACATTTTTGAATTCGAGGTAAATTTACGGTAAATAAATGCAATATTTCAATAATTATTATTAATACTGCTATTTTCCAACAATTATGTACTTATTTTATGAAATTATTTAATGTTGACTTAAGAATGAGATGACAGAGAATCAGTGATAAAAGCCCCGTTGAAACATAAGGAATGTATCGGATACAAATGTCATGACATTTGGATAAAGAGATCTCATGTAATACCATGTCTGGGACATGGCATTGCCATCATTGAGATTATGTGAGGTCCCATGTAAGACCATGTCTGGGACATGGCGTTGGCACCGAGATGAGAGGTCCCTCGTAAGACCATGTCTGGGACATGGCATGGGCACCAATATGAGAACTCCCATCTAAGACCATATCTGGGATATGACATTGGCAGTACTGGAAACATCTCATGTAAGACCATGTCTGGGATATGGCTTTGGCATGTTATTATCAAATATCAGACCCAAGTATCCTTATTATTCCAATGTGGCTCAACGGGCTAGAAAACAAATTATGTTCTATGTAAGTTCAAGTAAAAGTATAATTAGCAGCTTCAGGTGAGTTATAAGAGTTAAGAATATATTATGTTATCAGTGAGAACCAATATTTCAGCAAGAGAAGAGTAAGTTGTAATCTAAAGCTATCTAAGCAGGTAAGTAAGTAAACAAGTAAATGAGATTAAGTAAAGAGAAAGCTTAAGAACATGATACTTGCATATCATTATTTATGTTAAATGCTGTTATTTATTTACTTGTAAACTTACTAAGCTTTATGCATACTTCTTTTATTTCTTTTTTCTTTCATATAGTATTATCAAGCGTAGTCGGGATCTTGAAGACGTCGGAGAGCGTTCACACTATCAACCACCACAACTCGGTATTTTAAGACGATAAATGTTTCGAGCTATGGCATGTATAGGGACTTGGTCATTTCGATTTTATATTCTTAAGATATGACCAAAAGATGATATGTAAATATTTGATGATGAATAGTTATTAAAATGACTAAGTATGAACGTGTTTGTTGTTATAAATGTCTAGGTGATAAATTATGCATAGAAATCATGAAAAAGTAAAAAAAAATGTTAGCGAATCAGTTTTGAGACAACAGTAGTGACGTGATTTTGAAAAATCACCAAGAATAGTAGAAAATGAATTAGAGGGTGGATGAGATATAGAATTAAAGCTTATTGAGTCTATTTTATATAAAAATAACACTGTAGACAAAGGAATTATGTATTATGAGATATTTGCATTTTAGTTAGACAAGGTCAAAGTGGTTTTCGGAATCTCCTGTTCTGACTTTAGAAAATCATTAAAACTTGTACAAAAATAGTTATGAATTGTAATTTATATGTCTAGATTTATTATTGAGTGTATCTTCTGTAGGAACAAGTGGGAACACCATATGAAGTCTGTAAAATGAGATAATTAAATTTTAGTGATGAGAGGTCAGGACAGTCGATCAGTGAAGTAGGGGAGACTTTAACTAATAAAATATACTAATTGGATAAAACCAAAAATTCTGAAAAATTTATGGTAAATATATATATGATTCTAGTTTTAGGGAAAATTTATAGATCTAAATTTCAGGTTTCGTAGCTCGAGTTATAATTGATTTAGTAACTACTGCGCAAGTGGACAACTTTGTTGTGAATAGTGAAATTAATTTCAAAAGTAAAATTTTATTCCCCGAACTTTTAAGTTAAGTCAAGTAACGCCTCATGCTCGACTCCGGCAACCGTCTCGGGTAAGGGGTGTTACAAATATATTTAGTTAACATGTTAAAAAATATCACTACAGATAAAATTTCTACTATTTCTAAAGTTCTTAGTATCAAATTACCTTATTGAGCAGGTTTAAGTTTATAAGTGTACAACAACTTGGGAATTAAAACTTCTATAAAAGCCTTCTATAAAAGCCTTCTTATTCGAACCCCGAGGCATAGCCTCTAAGGGTGCCTCTTTAAATGCATGTACAACTATGGCACCATTTGCGTAACTTCACAACGTTTGGCATAGTCCCTTCCTAACCCTTGAATCATTCTTTAATCCTGCATACAAAACAGTAAAATCATAAGTTTTGATGAACTTAGTGAGATTCTATACATCAGAAATTAAAGGCTCTCAAATTTTGGGTAAATAAGAATAAGAGTATAGAATTTAAAACTCCTTAGCAAAACTTAGGAATTTTGTAGTAACACTAGAGTAGCTAATGCTCATGTCTTCTTTGAACCAATCATTGGCGGATATAACTGCTGATCTGATCATAGGTGCACTCTTTCAAACAACCCATTTCTGGGGCCCAACCTTGTCTAGCTCCATCTTAGGCTCCCATTTTACCTTTCTGGCTCGACTAATCAAGGTTCCATATACACGAATATGCGATTTGACAACTACTTTTGGTGGACTATCAGGTATCTCACCATAACTGTGGATCCTTACCCTAATCTCTTCGTTCCACCCTGAACTCAAAATAGGCTTACTACATTACCCCGATAATTTTCTTTTTATGACTTATCCTGTGCTTAAACCCTTATTCTAAGGAAGACCCATATACTGAGAATCTCATTTGCTATCTTGAATTTGAGATTTGGCTGATACATGATCACCTTGTTCTTTGCAGACTTGTACTCGTCAATAATCTCGGAAGACTTTCCTATTTCAGATCGTTCTATTAAAATACTCCCAGTAACAGATAGTTCCCTACGAAGTATTTCTTTCTTAGATTTCCCTTGGCAGGCTTTCACATTTGATAGTCCTAAGAGGACTTCCCTGCTCTATACAGTCATGATAGACTTTCGTTTCTTCTATTATTTCCCGATGGACTTTCTACTTCAGATTGTCCTTGGTGTTTTTCTTTCTTAAGAAAGTCCTCGATGGACTTCCCTCTTATTCTAGCAACCTCTTTACCCATGAATACTTAGGATTAATATTTGCAGAATCATCTCACTTTATTACAACAAAAAACTTGTTTACTTATCGAACTTTGGTGGACCTTTATGGTGGATACCTATTTGCCAATACTTTGAAGGAATTCCTCTTTCCTCTCACATATACCCTTGTTAAGACATTTTTACCAGTTCTACTTACCTTCGCATTTTTGAGGATTCTCTTATTATCATGTTTGCCCGTGTTCGCAAATGCACGATGCTCATTTTGTTAGACTTCTTGTCGCGCGAATCATACAGTGATTTCCCTTTTTTTGTGCCTTGACAGGTTTCCTACTTACTATCCTGGGAGACTCCATTTCACCATAAAGTCTACCTGTTCACCACTAGATTATGTCATGGCTAACCATGGACTTTTGATTTTGAAAAATTAGTAAACCCCTTTCAAAATGTCGTCTCATAGGGCCTGTATGTCATTTACACAGTGTCGCCTTGAAGGACCTATATATTGTAGTCATGGTGTCACCCTAAAGGACCATTAGATAATCGTCATCACAGTGTCGCCCCAAAGGACTAGTAGATAATTGTTATCACAGTGTCGCCCCAAAGGACAAGTAGATAACTGTCGTCACAGTGTCGCCCTGAAGGACCAGTACATATCTGTTCCACGATGCCACTAAACTCCCTTGTATCCCATAACAATTCATCAATTCCTTCATTACGCTAATTTTTCCTATCTTCATCCAACCGTCATAATAACTCCTTCCATACTTCTCATTTTAAAAACATGTTTTTTTCACTTATTACTATAACATATAACATGCCATATTTCAATACATCAATATTGGTCTGCTGCAATTTGTTAAAGCAGATTAAACCATTTTTCGTACTTAAAGAGCTTGAATAAAAGCAATTTCATCATGTTTTACTTAGCTTTTCACTTTTAGTTATGAAATAATAAAGAGTGTGATTTGAGTCATTTATATGACTTTAGGGCCAAAATAGGTTAAAAGAAGACTAACGTGTTTGGTGAGTGTGCAAGACATCATTCAGATGTATGGAAACACAAGACTAGTCACCATGTTCCAACATAGAGGTTCGACGTCGCAACATAGTGAGAAGTATAACCAAAATAACAAGACTGCCTTTAGTGTCGTGACACAACCTTGAATTTAAGCCTGAGCCAAGTAAACTACAACCAATGTTACGACATAGGGCAGATGATGTCGTGCCACCGGCCTGATGTGAAGAATTAATGAGTTGATGGTGTTTTGGTCTACACAATGAACTTTAACATAAAAACGTCAGTCAAACTAGGGCTATGAACGATAGCCAACCTTAAATTTGTAAATAGGTTTCACTAAACACTTCTTAGACAACTTTTCTATATGTTTAAACTTTTATTCTAGTTTAGGTTACAAATTTTATTTACTTTTCAATTTTTACTCCTTTGTAATTAGGATTTCTTTTCAATTTTATTTTCACTTTTGTTTGACGGAGAATCTGGTTGGTAGATTCATCAAACTCTTATTAAAAAAAATGTTACTTTCCAACCTCCTTATATGCAAATACGCTAGTAGAGGGCCAAACCAAGTGACCATACTGTATGTGGTCAAAGACTGGATTGAATTGAGGGAGAGATACAGTCAATGCAAACTGAAGTGAATCAGGTGCAATTTAAGTGCACCTAAATGATAAAAACATTGACAAGACTAGAAGATCAGATGAGCCAATTGATAAGCATGATGGGGAATAACAAAAGGAAAATTGACACCGGGATCCCAAGTAGTATTGAGAATAATCCTCAGAGAGAAAGGAAGGAGCACATTAAAGCAATTGTGCTCTATTTGGGCAAAGTACTCAGTAGCCCAAAGAACCCAACTCAAGAGGAGTGCAAGAAAGATGTCGATGATTTTTGAGAAGAAGCTCCTTGAAATGATGATGCTGAACTAGAACCAAAAAAGGTAGTCGAGCCGACAACTAAGTCGGTAGCTGAGCCAAATAGAGAACCCGCACCAACCAAGGTACCATTCCCTTCACAGTTAGAGGATAAGTGGAAACAGGATCAAGCGAAATTTGTAATTTTTCTAAAATTATTCAAGTCGTTTAATGTTAACTTACCTCTAATGGAAGTAATTGAAAATTTTCCTAAATACTCCAAGTACTTAAAAGAATTTATGGCTAGGCGTATGAAAATTAAAACGGAGAGCAAGCTAATATAAATGCATCATGTAGTGTGATGATTTCTAAATAGATACCCCAAAAACTGAAAGATCCAGGGAGTTTTGCAATTTCTATAGAGATAGGGGATATTCACTTTAATAAGGCTCTATGTGATTTAAGAGCCAATATAAATTTGATGCCCTTATCGATATACAAGAAACTGAGGTTAGCGGAACTTAAAAACACACATATCACACTACAATTAACTTCTAGGTCTTCGGTAAAATGAAAAGGAGTACTTGAAGATATGTTGGTTAAGGTGTGTAGCTTTATAATCCTGGTCGATTTTATAATTATGGACTTTAAGGAAGACCATGAGATACCTATTATGTTAGGTAGACCATTTTTAGCCATGACAAGGTCTGCCATTAATCTAGAAAATAATGAGTTAATCATGAAAATCAATGGCGAGATTGAAGTATTCAAATGCGGTCACCAGTAGAATGAGGGAAGTAGGGAAAAGTTAGGGAAAACATGTTTTGAAATATTTGTAAACATCCCTAATTACCTTGATTTGGAAAAGGTATTTTTTTGTGATAAGTGCAGGTCAAAAGAGATTCAAGGAGCGGACCAAGGTGGAGTGGCATGATGGATTTTGGACCAACACAGATAGAAGATCGATTAAAGGGACATCTAAGAATACACTGACTAAGCTAACGGACGAATCCGACAACAATACTTGATATTTTTAAATTGAGTTAATTTTTTTGTGTATTATTGCATTTTAATAGACTTATGGGTAGTTTAAGAATTAATTTTATTTAACCTATCTAAAAATATGTTTTGAACATTTTGAAACTCGAGAAGAAGGGCCAAAACAGAGCCGATGTTGCAATACGAACCTGACTGCCTCCGGACGTACCAACATCCAGAGTTTGAATACTAGAACTAAAATATATGGAATTAAGGTAGTGTCCGCAAGTATACGGGTCAGGTTGTAATATAAATACAACGAAGAAGGTAACTTCTCCGAGGATTGTACCCAATGGAGGCGAGTACTAAATTAATGTCAACCTAAATACAAATAGAAGTAATTAGTGGTTTAAATAAATTATAGTATGATAAAACATAAAAGAATTTTTTTTGGGATTTTATAAAGAATGAAATAAAAATAACAAAAGGAAAGTGAGCTTTAGAAATATAAATTCTAACTTAATCAAATCTAAGTATGGGTGATTAGTTCACTTTGGTGATCATAACTAATTCCTATTTCAGGTTTCTACTTAATCAACTAGTTGCTACCCTAGAAGGATCTCTCGATCTTCCACTAGACTAACGAGTTGGAAAGAACTAATTATCTCTCGACTTTACAGTTCAAATCGATTTGGGGTAAAGGTGTTCACGGATAGGCCATACCAATTTTGGGTTAATTCCCACCTAAATTACTTCCTAGGGTCTCCAAGCCTAAAGTTTAAGTTCTTCCTCTCCCTAACAGCTGATCCACTATGAAAACCCTACATAGCAATTAATGAATCACACCTCCACCCACTAATCCCCCATAAAAGGATTAGTTCCTTGTGGATCTCATGTACACAGTAATCTTGATAATAAAGATAAGCATGAATAATGAATCAAGATAAATTTTTAAGAGAACCCTGAATTGTATTGATTGAAGTATAGAATCTATAGCAGTTTGATCACAGTTACAAGTCACGTTCTCTGACGAACACGGAATAGAATAGAACTGAAATAAACCTAACACCTAAAATAAAGGAAAAAATAAAGACTAAATTTACAAGGAAAGTAAAAGTTGTCTAAAATAAGTGTTTTAAGAGCCTATTTATAGAGTTAGGGTTGCCGTCGTCCTCAACCTTAGGTCAGCTGACGTTCTTGTGTTTTAATTTCCATTGTGCAGACCAAAATGCCTCTGATGTCGTGACACCCTAGTTCTTGTGTCGGGACATCAAAGGTAGTATGCATGGTTCAAGGCTAACTTCAGTAGTGTGTCGTGACATCTCTTGGCTATGTTGCGACATCCAAGGTAGTATAGTTGTTCTAGTATTCTGCTCCCTATGTTGCGACATCGAATCCCCGTGTTGCAACATAGCGACTAGCTTTGAGTTTCTATGCATTTGAATGATCTCTTGCACACTTAGTAAGTACGTTAGCTCACATTTAGGCCTCAGTCGGCCCCTCAGGTAAATAAAAGACTCAAAATGCAGTTTTTATTGATTTAACTAAACTAAGAAAACACATGTAAAACATACTAAAATTTCTCATCTTCAAGCTCCTCAAGTGTGAAAACTAGTTTAATATTCTACACCGAATTACAATAGATCAAACTTTCCTACACTTAAGTCATTGCTTGTCTTCAAGCAAAGCAAGACATAAATAAAAACATAAAAGAATACCCTTGAAAAAGTATAGTACAAAGATTGGTTTTGGAGTACATAACTAGGCATTTTCATGTTTACACATAATCCTGAAATGATATATAAACAACTTACTGATAACTCTTGAAAAAAGTTATATCTCATGCTTTTAGACCTAGCTAATTGCTTGTACTTAAGTACATTTTGTTGCATTTTAGAACATTTTAGTTAGCATTTTTAAATATTGCATTAGGACTTGGATTGTGTTGGAATTAGGTGCTTTTAATCGCTTGTAGTGGAGTTTTTTTTAACTAGTAGGAACATGTTTTTGAACGAGAACATAAAGGAGTGAAGTTTTTTCAAGGCAAAGTACAGACAGTTTGCCAGCGCGGATGCCGTTACAATGCCAGGAAGACCAAGTCAACATTTTTCGTACTGCAGTCTCGGTTCAAATTCAAACTTGTACCAAATAAATCCCCCTAAAATAGGAGAAGATAATCATAAGTTGTTAGCCAACCCTAGCCTAATCTATCTATAAATACCGATGAAGGGGACCTCACAAATGACAAAAAAAGGAGAGAGAGATCCTTAGGCATAAATAAGGGTATGACTGCGCAAAGGAAAGGAAGTTGAAGGTAGTCCTTCTTAGCCATCATAGGATGCTTTGCTGCCAAAGTGTGGATTGGGCATGCAAAAGTTATTTCTTGAAGTTCTTCCGTTATTTCCATTAGTGTTCCTTTGAAATAGTGAATTAAAGTAGTGGAACGCAATGTCGGATAATGTTTTCGTTTGGAATTTTATTTCCCAGCCCATGAGTTAAATCCCATAGGGTTGGGATTACTTTCGATGAAACTTTAATTGTTTATGGTGCAATATATATTTGATTTATTTTTCTGTTTCATTTGATTGTTTTTATTTCGTAATTTAAATGCAACGATCTCTAGACATAGAAGGCTATCGACATACTATAAACTGATTCTAATTCTAGAAAGGCTGGAATGGTTGGATAAAAATTAAATGAAATGAGCAAGTATTCGATAGACACTTGTAGTTGACTCTAGACATAGAGTCACAATCATAAAATAGGAACCCATGCAAGATATCTAAAAAGCCTATAGACACAGGCAAGGTAACTTGAGGTTTTGCTCTCGCGAGAGGCAAGCCATTTTATAACTCTTCCGTGTAGTAAAGTAGATACGATTTTGCCAAGGCATTACTGACAGTAAGGGTCAAGTCTGGGTAATCCCGACCTTCCATATCAATAACACTCTATCCTTATTCTTTGTCGTAGTATCTCTGCCACAACATATTTAGTTGTTTATTTCTGTTCGGATAATCACTCTCGTTATTGCCATTACATTTCTACTTTCACTTTTGCCATTACATTTCTACTTTCACTTTTGCCATAGCATTTCCAATCACTCATCAATTTTCATCTATCGCATACTTTACTGCATACTTACCTTAGTTTACCATTCATCAATCTTATCATAGCATTAACCAGATTATAATAACTTGACAACTTCTGTGCCTCGATCTGGTCCTCATGGGACCGGTACTCACTCATCACTTTATTACTTAAACTGACGTGTATACTTACACAAAATCACATATCATTTTACACGTGACACTTACCGCTCCTAATATTAACCACCTAAGTTCAGTATATTACAAAGTACACAAGTATTAAGGTTTTCAAATATATGCATCCATCAACAAATCATATATGTAATTTGATTATCCTAGCAAAATATAAACAATCGTGAAAGCAATTACTTAGTATGATGTCAATTGATCATTAAGTCTACCTAGGTCACATAAGACTTTTCGGCTTCTATCGTTCTGAAGCTTAGGACGGGTATGGAATTCAAGAACAAGAAGCATTGATTACCTCTAGACGTACCCACGTCCAGAGTAGAAATCCTGCACAGAATATATGAAAAACGCGATATCCGTAAGTATACGGGTTAGGTTGTAATACAGTTACAACAGAGTAGAAGAGTAGTCTGAGGATCGTAACCAAGGGAGGCGAACACTAAATTAATTCTAACCTAAGCATAAATAGATCTAGTTATTACTTTAAATAGATTACATTACGATAAAGAAAAAAGAAGGTTTTTATGATCTATACTAATAATAAAATAAATAAATAAGCTCAGGAAATCAAATAATAAAATCTATCAAATCTGGGCATGGGTGATTAGCTTGCTTCAGTAATCATAACCAACTGTTACTTCGGATTTTCTTATTCCATCGACTAGTCAATATCCCAGTAGGATCTTTCGATCTTCCACTAAAATAATGAGTTGGTAACAACTACTTATCTCTCGAGCTCACAGTCCAGACCAGTTCAGGGTTAAGGTGTTTACGGATAGACCATAACAAATTTGGGTTAATTCCCACCTTAATGACTTCCTAGGGTTGTTAGGCCTAGGGTTTAGGTTCTTCCTTTCTTGAATAGTTGATCTGCTAAGAAAACCCTACAAAATAGCTAATCAATCATACCTCCATGCACTAATCCCCCATAGGAGGATTAGTTCCTCATGGATCTAATAAACAATATAAACTTGATAAAACAAAGTAACCATGAATAATAATTCAAGAGTATAAAGTTTAGTAGAAGCTTGATTTGTATTAGAATTGAGCACAAAATCCTCACAGGGTTTGATTGTATTTCACAAATTTGATCTCTCCCAAAAAAGCAAATAACAAGAACTAAAATTAACTTAAAACCTAATAAGGGAAAAACTAAAGACTAAATCTAGGAAGAAAATTATACAATACAAAAGCCCTTCCCTAATATGTGCAAAATGAGCCTATTTATAGACTTTAGAATAGTCGTCGTCCTTAACCCTAGGCAACTGCTGTCCTCGTGCTTAACATTTGATTATGTAGACCAAAATGCCCTTAGCTCGTAATTATTTCCCGAACAAAGGTGATGTCGAGATAGACTAGGTCTTGTGTCATGACATCGAGGGTAGTATGCTCATTTTCCAGGTATCTTCAGGGGTGTGTCGCGACATCCTCATGCTGTGTCGTGACACTGAAAGAAGTCTTAGAATTCTTCTACTCTGCTTCCTAAGTTGTGACATACAATGCTCTGTGTTGCAATACATCGACCAGTATCGAGTTAGCATGCCTTCATGCTCATAAAGTATATTAGCTCACCCTTAGATGTCTTTCGCCCTCTAAGGTTAATAAAAGACTCAAATTACACACTTTAGTAAATTTAACTAAATTTACAAAAACATATTTAAAACTTAACTAAAATGCTTATGTTCAAGCTCCTAAAGTGTGAAAACTAGTTTAATCTACTACATCGAATTACAACAGATCAAACTCTTCCACACTTAAATCATTGCTTGTCCTCAAGCAAAACAAAAAAAAAAGTAAATGAAAAGACGACCCTTGAGCAAGCATGGCAGAAATGTTAGCTTTGGAGCATATGAATAAGCATTTCATATTCATACAGAATATTGGCATGATATATAGCTGACTTACCACTTTTGATATCAAGGACCTATGTTCAGTATATTACAAAGCATACAAGCATTAAAGGTCTCAAATGTAGGAATCCATCAATAAATTATATAAGTAATTTGATTATCCTAGCAGAATACAAACAATCATACATGCAATTATTTAGTATGATTTCAAATTGTGAATAAGTCTACCTAGATCACATAGGGTTTTTCAGCTTGTAACATTCCAAGGCTTAAGATTGGTATGGATTTCAATAACAATAAGCATCAAATAGTTTCAAGCACAAAAATAGTTTGGCACATCGTATTGTCCCATATTCTCCCTTTTAGTGACCCTTTCCTGCTCACCGCCTTATTTCTCCTTCTCTCCTCTTTCTTTTATCTCCTTATAGTAAACCTTAGCATCATATAGTAACTACAACTAGCTCACGAGTTTTTGTGCAATAATGATCAAGTTTTTCTATAGTTGTGACTTTGTCACTTTTCTTTCCTTTTCATAGTACCTCATTCATAATTGTTTCTATTTTTCACGTATTCTTTTCCTACTCGTTTAAATTTTTTTTTGAATATATCTTTTTTTTATAGTTTTAAGCTAACCTATAATCACTATACTCTACTAATCTTTCATATCACTTTATTTTTACAAAGCTACCATAATGTATCTATTTAACCCTCAATATGTATGGCCAGACGTCTATAATCATGCAGTTCAAGACTAAAGAAAAGGGTAAGCACAAATCATCGCTTTTATCTCACATATTGTATAGAGGTTCATCAAGAAGTGTTTTCTGGCTCAAAATAGATACTAAGGATGAATAAATAGGGTTAGCTTTTTGGCTTTGGGTGTATACCAAAGAATGCCTTAGGTCATCCCTAGGTTTCTGAATATTCCCAAATTTAGTCAACCAAACAATCACAAATTCAATAATTTATCATTCATACTAGCATTCTCGTTTCCTAGTATTCTCTATGTCATTTGGTACAATCAATTGCTTCATACCTATTTACAATGTAATATATAGAACTTAATAGTCTAATAATAAAAAATTTAAAATCACTTATCCTCATGCCAAATTTACTATAAATACAATCAACCTATGTACATGCTCCTAACCAATCACTTGTACTTTTACAAGCTCAAGCACACAAATGATAAGAAAAATCGAAGAAAAAAAAAAATTAAAAAAAATCTTCTATGTTACCCCCCACACTTTAGATAACTCATCATCCTCAATGTGTAGCCCTGAAAAAAAATAAGGAACAAAGTTACCCTATTGATCGTGATAGTTTCATAGACTATTGGTGGGTACCTCTGTAAACTCGAAATTATATAGGGTTTTTCTATATAATTTTACCACCTTTTTACTTAATTATTTTGTTTATCTTGAGTAATTATTATTGAAATAGGTTAATTTTAATTAATTAGTAATTTTGAACATGAATTTTGAAAGTATGTGAAATTATGCTTAATTACATTATTTTTATGCATATTTTATATGAATTCATGTTAATTTATTAATGTATTTATTTTTCACCATGTAGAAGGTCCATTGGAGACATGATTTAAATAAATAAAAGATGGTCATGCACAAACTATCCATATGGATGGCAAGACCATGCAATTTTGGGCATGGGGTTGACTATTTGACCCAGTAAGGAAGATGATGAATGATGTACATATTTGCTAAGTTATTGGACTGAAAAAAGTTGTCAAACAAGGGGAATTAAAAGCCCAATTTCAGCAATAGAAGATGGCTACCAAAAATATGTTTTGAAATATTTAATGGAAGGTCCTTACAGTTGGAAAATAATTAGAATTCAGCCCAACAACTTCCCTATTGAAACCGTACACTACATAGCTATTTTTATCTTGAATTTAAAATTCAAATTGAGAAGACTTGGTCATCCATTTTCCTTGAAGCATGGTCGACCACATAAGAAAAGGAAGCAAGAGAATTTAAACCTATTTTTAGTAAATACCTTGTCATCCCTCACTTCTAAATCGTTCCTTATCACTCAACATTTCTCTCTCATTCTCAATAGTTTTCTCTCAATTTCTTCTCTCTTTTTCCCTTGCATAGCCATTCATACCCTCTCCAATATCTAGCTTCAAAAGCTTTTTCAAAAGCAATATTTAGTCGACTACCTTCTAAACCCTTAAAAAAAACCTTCAATCAGAACGAAGGAGCGCTTCAGTCAAAATAGATCCGAAAGGCTGCTGAACTGAGTCTACTCTTTCCTCTTGTCATTTATTTTAAACTTGTTTGCTTTGAGTTTTATGTTTTTAACATCAAATATGAAGTTTTAATTCCTATATTCTAGAATGATTATATTAATTTAATGAGATTTCTTTAATTCATGTTAACATGTTTTGTGCTTCAGTTGATTATGTTTTCAATTAATATCATGATGCATTTCATTCATACATGATTGGGTGCACTTAAATTAGATGAGCAATCCTAACCAGATGACGACTAATAGACGCATAATTGAAAAGTGCAATGCTTAATTTAGGTCATTAAAACCGACTAAGTTAAGGTTCATAATATCTTTAGTTAGCTTTATTATCTTGCATGGTTTTTAGATTTATGTAATTGCAAATGTAAATATCCATGTGACTTTGCATAAATGCCAAGAAACCCTTAGTCTAATATGATCATTAACATGCATATTTAACTAAGTAAAAGATCTGAGAGGACTTAATTTGGTTTCCGAACCCATACGAGATCAAGTTGCCATGGAAATAATTTCGAGCATGTTAGCATGATGAAAGTAAGTTGATTTGATTAATATAATTATCCTAGCCCATTTAATGTTGATTGTTTTTGTTGCTAAAGCTCTCATTTCATACATTTAGGTAAATTACATCTAGATTAATTTTGCATTAGGGATCACTCTTACATTTAATTTATCTAATCATCACTATCAAATTTATTGAGTTTTTTTACATCAAATTGTTAATTATAATTTTGCAATTAATTGTTTAAGCTTATATAGTCCCCGTGGAGACGATAACTCATTTGTACTTACTTATTACTTGAACGACTATGTACACTTGCGTAAACGTTACAATTCATTACAACCTCCTCCTTTGATCATTGATAGTTCAAAATCATTACGCTTCTTCCATGTGAGGCTCCTGTAAAGAAAATTTAAGCACAAAACAACAACTAGTCTATTATTACTCCTACTCCTAACAATTTAAATTAAAAAAATGATCCCTAAAATTAATACAATCTTTAAAAACAAAAATTATAAGTTCAATCCTCCTCCTCAAAGACTGTCTCATCATCCGACGTATAATTAGGTACCCTAATATTGTTTTGCTGCACGAATTCCTAAAAAATAGGCCCAACTCCTGCATCTAGGTTATCATCCAATCTAGCTTGGGATGATTGCCCTCGCCAATTTATTATTGAGTGGTCAATTTTGCTTTCCTTTGAGATGAAGTTGGAGAGACCATCATCTTTTGCTGGCGTTTATTCTATTCCTTAATCTGTTTATCCCGAAGCTCAATGTACTATGTATACAATGTTTCGCCAATTATACTTTGGGATGGCTGCATTGATTGTTTCATGGATATCATCGATACACCTTCTCTTTTACATAAGGCCCTCTCTAAGTGAGGAAAGAAGACTCCCACTCTCTAGCCACTAACGCATCGCTTCATATTTTGGTATATCCATGTTCCGATGTGTACCTATTTTTCTACAAAATAGAATAAAGCAAAATCGATCGAAAAGTATTGACATTAGAAACATTCAAAGCAGAAGCTATTCTAGTGCATAGAAATTGAATCCACATTTTTGCTTCAGGAAACATTATTGCTTAATTAAAGAAGGTTGGAATACCAGTACTTGGGCGACATTTGCATTCACCCCTCCCCTCTGTTATCAAGTTTATAATGTTGTCATAGTTATATCTCAAAAATATTTCAAATCAATTTCTTCTGTAAAATCTTTTTCATAAAATGGAGCATTATAAAATTCACAAATAACCCAAGGGGTAATTCATACATCTTTCCCTCGCACAGGTATCATTTCCCATGTACAACCTTTGGCTTTTCTAGACTCTTGGTCTCATAAAGATACATAAAATTCCTGAACTACAGGGACCACGAAAAAGTCCTTTGGGATCGTTAAAAAATGTTCCCATCTATGATATCTAACTAAAGGTCTTATCTCCTGACAGAGAACCATCGATGGTTCAAATCCCCTCTCTTGGATAAATATTTTTCCCTGAAGTTCTAGAAAATATTTTTCAACAGTTGGATTTGATAAATTAAAGGGGTTTAGAACCGTCGATGGTTCTGATTCATTGGTTCTTCTCACTTTTCTTCGAGGCATTTTGAATATTGTTCAAGTTCAATAATTAATGAACTAACGAACAAATTTTCCAATGGAACAATAAAAATAGGAGTTAGGAACCCTTAACCTTGGAAAATGATGTGTTGGATTCCTTGTAATATTCATTTGTGGTCACTCCTTTTAGTTCTTCCCATTTGTTTCTGTATCAAATAGAGATGAATAAAAGAAATTTTATAGTAAACTAGTAAGAAGAAGTAAGAAAAGAGTTTTAGGGTTTATCAAAATTAAGAGGTTTTGAGGTGTTTAAAGTGTTAAGATTGGGTTAGGTAGTGATTTAATATGTTTTTGGGTTTTAAATAAGGTTTTTTTAGGGTTAAAATTGGATTAATAAGGTGTTTTAATTGGCTGGTTTGCGCAGTTGGGTCGGGTCAACCTTGTAAAACATCCCCAGTAGTTTGCCATTGTCGCAACATCGAGGTTCGATGTCGCAACACACTCTGGAATTTTGGAATTTTGGGTAAACTATCTTTGGTGTCACAACACAGGATTGCAGTGTTGCGACATTGGCCCTATTTTTGCCCAAACTTCCAATTTCTAAAGTGTCACGGTTCCTATAAAACATAAATTTCATAAAAATTAAAATCTAGACTAAACAGTTAGTTAAATATATAATAATTTACAAAGAATTAAATATCAATTTAAAATATCAATTTTTACTGTCGGATTCATCCGATAGCACCATTAATGCATATAAGGACGTTTTTCTGGTTCTTTCAATGTTAGCCCATCGCCCGTCGTGTCACTCCACCTTATTTCATTTATCTCTTTCCCAGAACCTGTTCTTTTGACCTGCATTGATCGTAGGAAGTACATTCTTTGATTCTGGATTATTAGGGTTAAAAGCAGATAATTCATTACAATGTTCCCCTAGTCCCTTTTATTTCCTCACTCTGTTGGTGACCACATTTAAAAAAATTTGTTTTGCCATTGATCTTCATTGTTAATTGATTTCTCTTTAGATCAATGGTGGAGCTTGATGTAGCTAGAAAATTTCTGCAAAATAGAATGGGTTTCTCACGGTCCTCTTCAAAGTCTAAAACTACAAAGTCCGCCGAAATGATAAAGTTGCGCACTTTGACTAACACATCTTCTAGTATTCCTTTCGGATGTAGTGTAATTTGTGTATTCTTGAGGTCCCTTAACCTAAGTTCTTCACATATTGATAGAGGCATTAAATTGATACTAGCTCCTAAATCGCATATGGCTCTATTGAATTGAATGCTCCCTATCTCTATGGGAATTGTAAAGCTTCCCAGGTCTTTCAGTTTTTGGTGAACTTGTTTAGAAATAATAGCACTACAGGAAGCGCTCATGTTAATTTGTTCTCCTACATTAATTTTCCTACGTCTAGACATGATTTCCTTTAAAATTTTGACATACTCAAGAACTTTCTCAATAGTTTAACTAAAGGTAGTTTCACATTGAATGTTTTAAACAAGTTTAAAAACCTTAGAAACTCGTCTTCATCCCATTTTTATCTCTTCCAACCTTGAAGGGAGCAATATCTTTACAACGATAGGGTCTTTAATTGTCTCTTTCTCTAGTTCAACTACCGGTGCAACTACTTCCTCTAGTTTTGGTTCATCATCAGCTTCCAACCTTGAAGGGAACAATATCTTTACCACAGTAGGGTCTTTAATTGTCTCTTTCTCCAATTCAACTACCGGTGTAACTACTTTCACTAGTTTTGGTTCATCATCAGCTTCTAAGGGTCCTTTATTAAGATCACTTGTACTCCCCATAGGTTCCTCCTAAGTAAGGTTCTCTGGGCTACTCAGTACTTTACTCGATCAAAGCACGATTGCTTTCACATGCTCCTTCCCTTCTCTCCAAGGATTATTTTTGATGTTGTAGGGATACCTATGCCAATTTGTGTTTTTATATCACCCATCATGTTCTTCAATTGGCTTATCTGATCTTCAAACTTAGTCAATGTTTTTGCTGGATTGGTGCATTCAGACTGCACCTGCTTTACATCTATCCTCATTGATTGCATTTTCCCTTTGATTTGATCCAAACGTTGACCACATATAGCATGATCATTTGGGTTGGCCCTTTCCTAAGGTTTTTGTAAATAAGGAGGTTGATAGTTAGCATTTTTAACCTGATTTGAAGTATTACCTCATCCTTGATTTCCTCCCCATCTTAGGTTTAGATGATCTCTCCATCCAGGATTGTAAGTATTTGAATAAGGATTTTCACCCCTATTCCTGATGTAATTCACATCCTTAGTGAATTGTTAATATAGTGGAAGAGTAGTTTGTCTCCTCCATATATAGACGGTGCATTCTTTTCAGATTTTATTTAATTGATTCTATCAATTGTTGATATTTGTCATCCTCCTAAACAGCCTTCACCGTAGATGGTCTTTGGCCATATTTGTTTCGTTCAATTGGCCACTGGTAGGAGTTCATCGCCATATTTTCTATTAATTTGTACGTATCCTCATACATTCGGTTCATTAAAGCACCTCTTGCGGCTCTATCCAATCCTAACCTTCAGTGCACATCCAACACATTGTAGAAAATTTACAGTCGTAACCACTCAGGAAATCCGTGGTGTAGGCATTTCTGAATCAACTTTTTAAAAGACACCCATGCTTCGTGAAAAATTTCTCCTTCTAATTGTTTAAACATAGAAATTTCCCTTCTTAGCTAGACCGTCTTGCTAATGGGGAAGAACTTTTGTAGGAATTTCCCTGCGAGTTCGTCCCATGTCGTGATTAATCCTAATGCCTGCGAATCTAACCAAGGAAAGGCATTACCAATAAAAGAAAAAGGAAACAACCGAAGAAGAATAGCGTCATCAGTGACCCTATTGTATTTGAAGGTATCACAAAGCTGGATGAACCATTTTAGACCCTGACTCGAATCTTCTATCATCGTTCCTCGAAACCGCAAATTATTTTGAATCATCTAGATCATAGCTGGCTTGATCTTGAAATTATTGGTCGTGATGGCTAGCCTCGTTATACTCCCTTGAACCATATCCAGATTCGATAACGTATACTCTCTTAGAGTCCTTTCATTATATGCCTTGAGATTGTTTGCGGGTAATTATGGTGGTGGTGATGGGTAGTCTAGATTGTTATTGTTAGCTTCGTTGAACAATGGATTCTCACATGGTTGTAAATTACCTTCAGTAGGTAGTTGATTCTGCATTAGTTGTGGTTGCTATTGACAATTTCTTCAGATTATTCATTCTAAATCTGTGACTAGCTCTATAGGTGTTCCCCTACTACAAATCATACACTAAACCCAAAGATAAAAGATTAGTATAAAATAAGAAAATAAAATCGTAGCTATAATCTAAAAATTTCCTAATTATTCTATTAATATGCGAAAAATTAAATTTAAATCAGTGACGTTGCCTCCCTAGAAACGATGCAACAACTTGACCGCCTCCGGACGTACTAACGTCCAGAGTGTGAATACTGCTACAAAATATATGGAATTTGAGGTGGTGTCTGCAATTATACGGGTCGATTTGTAATATTTTGTTTACAACGAAACGCTTCGTAAGAATTCTGGGGATCGTACCCAGTAGAGGCTAGTACCAAACTAATTCAAACCTACAAGCTAATAGATCTAATTAGTACTTTAAATTATTTATAGTACGATAACATAAATAAAAGGGATTTTTGGGATTTTTATAATAGTAAAATAATAATAAAGAAATAAATAACAAGAGATTGAAAAGTAGAATTAATCAAATCTACGTATAGGTGATTAGCTCGTTTCGACAATCCCCATCAATTTTCACTTTGGGTTCCTCATAAATCAAATAGTCACTATTTCAGTAGGATCTTCTGATCTTCTACTAAAATAACGAGTCAGTAAAAACTACTTATTTTTCGACCTCACAGTCCAGACCGGCTTGGGATGAAGATGTTCACGGATAGGCCATACCAATTTTGGGTTAATTCCTACCTTGATGACTTCCTAGGGTTGTCAAGCCTTGGATTTTGGTTACTCTTTTCCCAAATAGTTGATCCATTGAGTAACCCTATAAAATAGTTAATAGATCATACCTCTACTCACTAATCCCCTATAGAAGGATTAGTTCCTCATGGAATCAATAAACATTATATCGAATATATGTATAAAGAATAAAACAAGAGTAGAGTTTAGAGAATCCTATTTGTATTTGATATATGAAGTGCTGTAATCCTCAACCGTTTGTTTGCGTCTACAAATCAAGTTCTCCGATGAACACGAATGAAAAGAACTAAAAACAAGTCTAAACCCTAAGAGAAAGAAAAATAAACTAAAAACTAAATTTTACAAAAGAAACTAATAATATGAAAAGCTCTCTATAACAAGTGTGAAATGGGCCTATCTATAACAAGTCTATATTCATGTAGTTCAGGACCGAAGTAAAAGGGTAAATACAAAGTAACATTTTTGGCTTGAGTTTTGTATGAAAGTTAATCCAGAAGTCTATTCTAACTCAAAATAGGTACTAAGGATGAATAAACAAGGTTAGCTTTTTTACTCTAGGTGTATACCAAACAATGCCTTAGGTTATCCCTAAGCATCTCAATATTCGCAAATTTAATCAATCAAACAATCACAAATTCAACTATTTATCATACATACTAGCATGCTAGTTTCCTCGTATTTTTTATATCATTTGGTATATTCAATAACTCAATACCTATTTACAATGTAATATATAGAACTTAGTTGTCTAAAAATTGAAAATTTAAAACCATTCACTATCATGCCAAGTTTATAGTAAACACAATCAACCTATGTACATGCTCCTAACCAATCACTTATATTTCTACAAGCTTAAGCATGCATTTGACAATAAAAGAAAAGAAAAAGTATAGAAACAAAATAAGAAAAAAATTCCTATGTTACCCCCCACACTTTAGATAGCACATTATCCCTAATGTGCACCCCTATAGATAAGGAAAGAAGTTACCCGATTGATCGTTACATTGTAGTAGTCTTATGGTGGTTGCTTCCTACCTTGTTCGTTAAAAGCTCAAAAATGTTGTGCTTTCTTTCATGTGAAGTTCCTACATAGGAAACTTGAAATAGAATATATATATATAAATCTACTGTTACTCCTACTCCTAAAATAAAAATAAAAATCATCCCAATTATTTACAATAGAAAAAGTTAAAAGTTAATTTAATCATTCTCCTCCTCCTAGTAATCCATCTCATTCCCACCACTTCAGCGTCCTCCTCTTTACTACCTTCCCCTTCCTCGGTTCCTTGCTCTTCTACTTTAGACCACATTTTTCTGGCTGATAATTTGGTACTCTCATATTATTCTACCGCTCGAATTCTTGAAGAACTAGGCCCGTTTCTTGTAACCATCTTATCATCCATTCCATCTTTATGTTACTACTCTCGCCTGTTTCTTTACAAGATGTCGATTTTGCCTTTCACTTAAGTGAAGTTGGGACATCCATCTTTTCCTTTCGGCATTTTTTTCTAATCGTTTATTTTCTTTCGTTGAAGCTTCATATATTGCTTGTATAATGAGTCTCCTATGAGACATGGCTTCATGAACTACTTAGTATTTGTCATTGGAACTTTGGCCTTCATGCACAAGGTAGTCACTAAGTGGGGGAAGAAGACCCTAACATTTTGGTCACTAATGCACTGCTTCATATAATGGTAGATCAATGTCCCAATGCACACCTATTTATTCTTGGTCGAAATCTTTTGATTCCTCGTGAAATTTCCTTGCACATTCTTTGCTAATGTAATGTGGTTGTTCTGAGAAGGTTGAATCCTTGTTGTTGTCTTGACATTGGGATTCGTTTACTCCAAGTGGGCAAATGAAAAATATGCAACATAGTATAAAGGAAATAAAATAAAATAAACATTAAAGTAATAAAAGAAATAAAACAAAATTTAAAACAAGAAATAGAAGTTCTTTAAAGATTGAGACGTTCTGTGTTGCCACCATAAAAGAACCTCTAGCTAGTTCTCGGCACCTTGATCCGATGTTTGTTTTTCTGTTGATGTATTTGAACCAGTCACTTTGGTTTATTCGAATTATTTTGTCTTATTTTTTACCGTCGTGAAATCCACATTGTCAGTCATTTAGTACCAAATCCGAGCCAACCCCAAACTTTTTTTGAGGTATTATTGTCTCGAGCTTCCTCCTCTCCTTGTTATATGAGGCTTTGGTGACTCGAGCCTTGTTGCTGTTTTCGAATGAGAATGAGTCAAACTCCTCGACTTTTTTAGTTGGAACCTTTTCTGCTATTGCCAGAAAGTGTATTAACTCTTCTGTACTTTCATTCAATATCGGTTTAACCTCTATGTTAGTGTTTAATTCATCTTTTACTTATACCTCTATGGTTAGATCTATTACTATGTGAATTGGATCAGATACCATTTCCACTATGTTCAACTCATCCCCATAATCTTTAGTTCTAAGCTCAAGTTGAATCTCATCATGGCTATCGGTAATACCAAGGTTCTCATGATCCAAGTTGTGAAGGTCAAACATGTCCTCTTTGAGGTAGCACTTCGGATATTTTTTTTCATTATTTGCACCATCATGTTTGACATGTTTGATAAGACCTTAGAGTTGACCATCCTTGTGGTTTCACATGGAAACATCTCAGATGAATCACTAGGAGGCTTGTCCGAATGTTTGGGCATATCATGTTCTTCAAGTGTTAGAAATTGTAGATTGCAAATTCATAACTACTTATAAGCACTTATTAGAATGTGATGATTTACTCAAAAGATACATTTGATTCCATGAGACATGTTTTTCTAAGAAGTATGTCCAATTGAAATCAAACATAAAGAATTGTGACTTTTAAAAATAGTGTCTATTGGGTGTATATAAATAGAGGGTCTATGGTGCTCATAAATTACAATTACAATCAATCCTATTTTTAAAAAATTAAAGTAAGAGTTAGGGAATTCCTTGATTTTTCTAATCAAAGGAAATTCAAAAACTTCATTGTATCCTGGGAGGACCTTTGTCTTAACCCTTTAGTAACTTTGTGTGGGGGCAAATAGTTCGTTTTAGAATGCATCACCCACTCCTCGAAGTCTACTGTTTATTTCAATATCTTCCCCACTCTATATATCTAACAATCAAAGAGAAATACTTTGGAGATGGCGATGGAGGCTACCACACATTCAAAGTAATGAACTAAGAGTTTGTGAAACTTGACCAATTTGATGGTTCACACTTCAATCGTTGAAATGACAAGATGTTGTTCATTCTTACTATCTTAAATGTGGCATACGTTCTGGATCTGAACCTACAACCTGTGGAGGACCCCACCCTTAATGCGAACCCCGAAGAAATTATAAAAGTGGCCGAACTAAAGAAGAAGCATGAAGAAGAAAATTTCACATGTCAATGACACATTCTCAACACCTTGTCTAATCGATTGTATGATCTCTACATGTCGAAGTAATCCCTGGTGGAAATATGGAAAGCTCTTGAAGAAAAATACAACACCAAGCGGTAATGTACTGATAAATTTTTAATAATGAAGCATTTTGAATTCAAAATGCTCGATAGTATCCTGATCATAGATCAAGTTCATGAATTATAAGTCCTTGTAAGTAGGCTTCGTGACTTGAAATTTGTTATTTTGGAATTGTTACAAGTCATCTTGAAGTTGCCCTCATCTTGGAACAATTATTGGAAGAAACTTCAGCGTATGGCAGAGGACTTCACTGTGGAGAAAATACTTAGGCATTTGATATTGAAGAAGAAACTCGGAAGCGTGATGCGGTGTATCTTTCCCAAATTTCTAAAGTGAACCATATGAGTGACTCCAAGAACTCTCGAAATGGTAAGCGAAAGGCCACATCCGAGGCCAATGACATGCAAGACAAGAAGAAAAAAATCTCGCAATTGTTATAATTGCAATAGGAAAGGACATTATATTAAGGATTGCAAACTTCTCAAAAAGAAGCAAGATGCCACAAATTCTAAAGCCAACATGGTGGCGGACATGGACTTAATGGCCATGGTTACGGAAAGGATCGAGAGTTTGGAGATTGTTATGATTACTGAACTTAACATAGCCATGACTGATAAGTCTTGTAATTGATGGCTCGACTCCAGAGCTACCATCCATGTGTGTAATGACCGACAACAATTCAAGAGTTATGAACTAGTAGCAAACCGTGAAGTGCTTATAGGCAACTATCAATCGACTAAGGTACTCGATCAAGAGATGGTGGAACTTAACTTCACATCTGGGAAAAAATTAGATTTGACCAATGTGTTGCATGTTCCTGATATGAGAAAGAATTTAGTGTCCACGACTATTCTGTGTAACAAGGGGTTCAAGATTATCTTAGAATCTGATAAGTTTGTCTTGCTTTAGTGTCAGCAAGGGTATGTTCATGTTGAGCATTGATATGAATAAAGTTAATTCTTTTGCTTATATTGTTGAATCTAATCCTTTGTGGCATGCGCGTTTAGCACATTTTAATTTTAAAACTTTACAATATATGCAAAACAATGGTTATATAAGTCTAAGTAATGATGAGTTTGTGGAGAAATGTGAAATTTCTATTCAATCAAAAATTACCAAAAATTGGTGTCCTAATAAGTGTGAAAGGAATTCACAAGTGTTAGATTTAATTCATTCAGATGTTTGTGAATTAAATGAAACTCTAACAAAAGGTGGAAAACGATATTTTATCACTTTTATAGACAACTTCTCTAGATTTACTTATGTGTATCTCATGAGAAGTGAAGATGAGGCGTTTGATATGTTTAAACATTTTAAAATTGAGGTTGAGAATTTGTTTAGTTAGGAAATCAAAGTGCTTCGTAGTTATAGAGGTGGTAAATATTTTTCAAATGAATTTAATATATTTTGTGAGGAACAAGGTGTGGCACATGAGTGTTTCGTGCCTTATACTCTGCCAACAAAATGGTTTGGTAGAAAGAAAGAATCGTACTTTAGTAGATATGGTTAACTCGATGTTGTTAAATGCTAAACTTCCATATAATCTATGGGGTGAAGCATTATTGACTATATGTTATATTCTTAACAAAATACTGTAGAAAAAATTCAAAGTATCTCCATATGAGTTAGGGAAGAGCCAGATGCCAAACTTAGATTATTTCAAAGTGTAGGGGTGTTTGGCTTACTATAGAGTTCTCGACCAACGGAGAACAAAGTTAGGTCTAAGAGCCATCAAGGGTGAATTCATTGGATATGCCCAACACTCTAAGGCTTATCGTGTTCTTGACTTAGTGTCAAATACAATAATTAAAACAAGAGATGTCGTATTCATTGAAAATAAGGTTTTTAATGATTCAAAAGATTCAGAAAAAGAATATCAACCAATGGTCTCAAGTGATCAAACCAAAAAAATTCTTTGTGACAATAAGGATATGGAGCCGAGGAAAAGTCAAAGAGTGTGAAAAGTAAAGAACTTTGGTCCTGATTTCATTTCCTCGCAATCTCTAGCATTACTTGTTAAGGGAAATAAAGAATCTGTAATTAGGAAGATTGTAACGCTGAAGTTTGTGCAAGTGTACACAGTCATTATCAAGTAATGAGTAAGTATCGAGTTATCGTCTCCATAGGGATTGTATTTGTGCTAAGTCACTTAATTTGTAGAATTATATTAACAATTTGGTAAATAAAAACACAATATAGTTGAGATGTGGTGATTAAAATATATTAAACTAAATGCAATGATCCCTAATGCAAATTATCCTAAGTATGCAAACTATATGAATGAAATAGATTTTAGTAAAATTAAACACAATTCACAACAATTATAACATAAATAAACTAGGGCAATTACTTTTATTAAACTCAATTTATTATCAACATGCTTAATAACATTCGGAAAAACATTCCATCGCAACTCGATCTTTCATGAGTTTGGAAACCACATTAGGTCCTTTCGGAATCCTTTACTTAGTAAATACGCATTTTACTGATCCTTATTTACTAAGGGTTTCTTGGCATTCGTGTGAGTTAACAGGGACGTGTTAGGTTTGAAACAATTTAATCACACAAATCTAAAAAATATGTAGATAATAGAGCTTGGTTAGAGTTGTTATGCAACCTACAATTCAATCGGGTTAGGATCTAAATTGAGCATGCACATTTCAATGATGCGTCCATTACTCGTCATTTGGTTAGGATCGCTCAGCTAATTCAGGTGCATTTCAATCACGTATGAACGAAATACAAAGTTGATTTTAATTGAAAACATAAGCATGAACCAAATAAATATTATTTAATAAAAATAATCATCCTAGCTTAAATAAAATTAAGCTATCATTATTGTAAATAAGAACAAAGAACACTTAGCAAATATCTTTAAATTAAATTTAAAGAAAAGGAAGATTAAACCCAATTCAGAGTGGCTGTCACCCAAGACTATGAATAACGAGGCTCATTCGCTTCTTTGCGTCGCTTCTTTGCGTTGCTCCTTTGCTGATGGCTCTCCAAGGTGGCCGACCAAGGGTTCTTTAAGAGGCTTAATTGCTAAAATCCTTATGCAAGGATGATGAAGGGGAAAGATATCTAAAAGAGTTGAGAGAATGATGAATGAGTGAGAGATGATGGGATGAGGGATGATTGAAAAAGTAAGAAATGAGCTTTTATTTATAGGTGAAGCAAGGGAGCTAGTTTGCTAAAAATAGGTGTGTCCATCCTTTGAAACTTCCTCCAAGAGTGGCCGGCCATGAATTGAGGAAAGGTGGCTGATTTTTCCTTTATTTTTGGTCAATTTGAATGCCACAACAACTCAGGACTAAGACTTGGTTATCAGTAAATCTTCGAGAAAATCTCCAATTTCTTTAACTCTTCAAAGACTTTGTATAATTAAACCAAAAAATGGTTTATGTCATCCATGTGCAGCCAAAAATTGGGTTGACTTGGTCCCCAATTTGGACGGTTTTGCAATTAGAAGTAAACTCTCAGACTTGTCCAAAAATAGTAGATAGTTTAGAGGACCAAATAATATAATTTAACCACTTTAATTAATCAATTTACCTAATTAACTAAAACCCAATTTATTAATGAATTATTAAAAATGAACTATTAAACATAACTTTATATTTTATTATTTAATTTAATCATGCATGGCCCACTTTATAGCTTAAAAATATAATATGCTCAAATTAATATAAAATAAGCCATTTTATGCATGAAAACTATATAATAAAGTATAAAATCACATTCTAATAATTTCTATGTCCTAATTTCATATTTTCTCATTTTTGATTAATTTATTAAACAATTACTTGGTTTTAACAACAAATTTAAGTAAAATGTGATGAATTATGTAGGAAAAATCCTATATATTTTTCAGTTTACAAAAATCCCCATAATGTTTAATGTGGATGGTGATTCACAATCTTATGGTGAAACCATGACTTTTAGGGATGCAAGATTTTGGAAAGAGGCGATCAATGATGAAATGGATTCAATATTAGCCAATAATACTTGGATTTCTAGTTGATCTTCCTCAAGGATTGAAGCCTATCGGGTGTAAATGGGTGTTTAAAAGGAAAAATAATCCAACAGGGGGTTCTTCTAGCTTTAAGTCTAGGTTGGTGGCTAAAGGATTTAGGCAAAAGGAAGGCCTAGACTATTTTCACACTTGTATCTATCCATAAGTTACATATACATAAAATGGATGTTAAGATAACTTTTTTAAATGGTGATCTCGAAGAGGAAATCTACATGGAGCAACTACAAGGCTTTGCTCTTCCTAGGAATGAACATAAGGTGTGTAAGTTTATCAAGTCATTATATGTTTTAAAACAATCACCTAAACAGTGGCATGAGAAATTTGACTTGATTATCTTGTCCTATGGTTTTTTACATAATGGTGCAGCTAAATGTATTTACACTAAATTCATCAATAGATATGGTGTAATTATTTGTCTTTATGTAGATGACTTGTTGATTTTTGGTATGAACATGGATGGTGTTCGTGAGACCAAAGAGTATTTAGCCTCGAATTTTAAGATAAAGGATCTCAACGAGGGAGATACATTTCTAGGTATAAAGGTGAAAAAGCATGAAAAGGGCTTTGTACTAAGCCAATCTCACTATATCGAGAAAGTATTGGAAAAGTTTAAACACTTGAATATGAAGGATTTGAACACGCTATACGATTGGAACTTCAAGTTAAGTGAGAATAATGGTAAGGCTATAGTGCAACTTGAGTATGCCAACACAATCGGAAGTCTAATGTATGCAATGCATTCCACTAGACACGATATCGCATTTGTTGTGTGCCAATTGGCGAGATTTACAAATTGTCCTAGTACCGATCATAGGAAAGGAATTTGTAGGATTTTTCGCCATCTTAGGAAAATAAAAAATTTGGGATAATTCTATAGTGATTATCCCGCGGTACTAGAAGGTTACTCGGATGCAAGTTGGATTACAAGTCTAACTGACAATAAGTCCACATCGGGAAGGATTTTTACAATCAGAGGTGGAGCCATTAGTTGGGCCTCCAAACAAAAACAAGCATCTCACGTTCAGCTATGGAGGCTGAATAGTGGAATGGCTAAGAGATCTTTTGCTAGATATAAAGTTATGGCCACAACGTAAGTTCGCCATTTTCGTATAATGCAATAGTGAATCTACCATGTCTCAAGCATACAATAAGGTGTATAATGGAAAGTCTAGACATATAAGTTTGTGACATGAGTATGTCAGACAATTGATTAGTGACAGTGTGATAACTGTTACCTATGTTAAGTCAGTTGACAATTTAGTGGATCCATTGAAAAAAGGTTTTTAAAGAGATTTGGTTAAGAGTACCACCACTAAGATGGGATTAAAACCATTCTAATCGCTTCATTGATAATGGAAACCCTAACATATTCTAGCTAAAAGTTAGTTTCGAGGTTCAAAGGGTAATAACAAGTTATTGAATGACAATGTGAACTAAGGATCAGGATTTAATGTTTATATTATAGGAGGATAAGTTTTACTCTTAATAGATTGACATTAATTGTCATGAAATCCACCAATATGGACATGAAGTGATGTCACTTCAACGAGATTTTCTTTATGGTTTTCTCTCATACATTTTTATGAAACGGGATGAGCACATGGCCATAACGGTGCTAAAGCAAATTAAACTCTTACTCTAATACTTTACAGTTATGTGTGAAATTTTTCCAGTACTGACTTTAAGAATGATGGTCCAAGCGAATAGCCACCATTTACTTTGTTGATATTTTGAAGAGTTTGCACTAAAGGAAGGTTCAATCTATGGACACCTTTCTTTATGCATAATCATTGTGTACTTATTTTTTGGAATTAGCAATCTAGTTGGGGACTGTTAGAAATTGTAGATTGCAAATACATAATTATTCATGAGCACTTATTAGAAAGTGATGGTTTATTCAAAAGATACATTTGATCCGTGAGACATGTTTCTCTAAGAAGTATGTCCAATAGAAATCAAACATAAAGGATTGTGACTCTTTAAAATAGTGTCTATTGAGTGTATATAAATAAAAGGTCAATGGTTCTCACAAATTACAATCACAATCAATTCTATTTTTTTAGAAATTAAAGTAAGAGTTAGGGAATTCCTCGATTTGCTAATCAAAGGAAATTCAAAAACTTCATTCTATCCCGGGAAGAACTTTGTCTTAACCCTCTAGCAACTTTGTATGGGGGCAAATAGTTCTCTTTGGAAAGCATCACCCGCGCCTCGAAGTCTACTATTTATTTCAATATCGTACTCGGATTTTTCTTCTCCACTCTATATATCTAACAACAAGTGCCTCACACAAATTACCAGTGAACTCATGTGGATGTTCAACTATATTAGTCCCTTGATCATTACTCCACTAGTGCGTTGAGGCTTCGTTTCCACATTGGCTCAGCTCTATAATGAAAATTCTTTTATTCTCCATAATCTCTAATTCTTTATATACTCCCTTTTCAAATATTTCGTCATAAAAAATTATCTCATCGTTAAACCACATGTAATTAGTTTCATCCATAATTGAATGGTTTTTCAAGATTAATCTCTATGGATTAGTGAATAACTAAATAGATGTTCCTTTCCACTAAAGCATATACTGAAATTAACAAAGAAAAAGAAAGAAGTTAGTAAACTAAATTAATAAAATTCAAATTACAAATTGTATCTATAATTCAAATATTTCCTAATTATTCTATTAAAACGTAAAAATTACATTTAATTTAGTAATGTTGCCTTCACAGCAACGACGCCAACAACTTGACCGCCTTCGGACGTACCAACATCTAGAGTATGAGTACTACAACTAAAAGATATGGAATTAAGGTAGTGTTCGCAAGTATACAGGTTAGGTTGTAATATAGTTACAACGAAGCAAGTATGTACTCCGAGGATCATACCCAACGCAGGCGAGTACTAAATTAATGTCAACTTGAACGCAAATAGAACTAATTAGTAGTTTAAATAAATTATAGTACAATAAAACATAAAAGAATATTTTTTGGGATTTTATAAAGAATAAAATAAAAATAAAAAAAGGAAAGTGAGATTCAGAAATATAAATTCTAACTTAATTAGATCTAAGTATGGTTGATTAGTTTGCTTTGGTGATCATAACTAATTCATATTTCGGGTTTCTACTCAACCAACTAGTCGCTACCCTAGAAGGATCTCTCGATCTTCCACTAAACTAATGAGTCGACAAGAACTACTTATCTCTCAACCTCACAATTCAAACCGATTCGGGGTAAAGGTGTTCACAATAGGCCATACCAATTTTGGGTTAATTCCTACCTGAATGACTTTCTAGGGTCATACCTAGGTTTTAAGTTCTTTCTCTCCCAACCAGTTGCTCCACTAAGAAAACCCTACATAACAATTAATTAATCACACCTCCACCACAAATCCCCCATAAAAGATTTAGTTCCTTATGGATCTCATGAACACAGTAATCTTGATAATAAAGATAAGCATGAATAATGAATCAAGATAAAGGTTAAAGAGAATCCTGAATTGTATTGATTGAAATGCAGAATCCACAGTAGTTTGATCACAATTACAACTCAAGTTCTTCGACAAATACGAAATAGAACAGAACTGAAATAAACCTAACGCCTAAAAGAAAGGAAAAACTAGAGACTAAATTTACAAAGAAAATCTTAGAATTTAAAATCTGTCCTAAACAAGTGTTTTAAGAGCCTATTTATAGAGTTAGGGTTGTCGTCATCCTCAACCCTAGGTTAGTTGATGTTCTCGTGTTTTAATTTCCATTGTGCGGGCCAAAATACCTTTGGCTCGTTAATACTTCCCGTAAAGGACTGATGTCACGACACCCTAGTTCCTGTTTCATGACATTGAAGGCAATATGCATGGTTCAAGGCTAACTACAGCGGTGTGTCGTGACATCCCTTAGCTATGTCATGACATCCAAGGCAGTACAATTGTAACACCCCAAACCCGGCCTAGAAGTTATGGCCGAATCTGGCGGTGTCACATTGAGGTGTTTAGTGAAAATTGAACTCGTTGGTAAAAATTCATTTCTAGGTTTAAAAACCCCATTATTATTATTTAACAAATCATCTAGTAAAAAAAGTTTACCTTGTTATCTGCTATTGTGATAAAAGTTTGATCTAAAATCGCAGAAGCTTTTGAAAACTCTAATGTTTAAATTTCGTGTCTTTAAAAACAGTAATTATTTTGAAAATTCATCTTCTGCTAAATTAGCAGTTTAAAATAAGTAAGCAAAATCCCAATTAAAAATTTAAACAAACATAAATGGCCTTATTACAAAAACAAAACCCAACATAAACTTTAAATTTATTTAAAAACAATGTAGATCAGTTGCAGTTGTGTGGCCACCTCCGAGTCCCTCATGACACCAAATCGCTTATAATGAGGATTACATGACAAGAAAACGAAAGGGTGAGTTTACGAAACTCATTGTGTAATCCCTTACCAAACAGTTAGCATACAACATTCAGTAACAGTCTGGGCCTGAGCCCTATACAGTAATAGTACAGTGTGGGCCTTAGCCCATTACAGTAACAGTATGTGGGCCTTAGCCCAATATAGTAACAATGTGTGGGCCTTAGCCCAATACAGTAACAGTGTGAGCCTTAGCCCAATACAGTAATCAATACAATGCAGTAATGCAACCCATCCCAATCCAACTAACATACCACTCCGTACCACCAACACACCATGTGGGGATAAAATCGACCCACCCAGCCAACACACCAATATCGCAAAGAAAGTCGCCAAGAATAAAGATCGCAAAGAAAGTCGCCAAGAACTATATCGCAAAAGTCGCCAAGAATGATATACTTCCTCCATAACAGTATCCCAACCCCATACAGTATGTCATGTCATAAATCATATGTGTATGCTAAATGTCATACTCATTCATAGTCATACATATCATAAAGCAAATCAGTTATACATAACATAAGGCCATATCAATCATTTCATCTCCTAGGGGTATAACAGTTATTATTTTACCCTATGGGGGTAATTCAATCATTTTACCCTATAGGGGTAATTTGTTCATTTTACCCTACGAGGGTAATTCGGTCATTTTACCCTACGAGGTAATTCAGTTATTTTATCCTACGGGGGTAATTCGATCATTTTACCCTACGGGGGTAACTCGATCATTTTACCCTATAGAGGTAATTCAGTCATTTTACCCTACGAGGGTAATTCAATCATTTTATCCTTCGACAGTATTTCAGTTATTTAACCCTATAGGGGTATTTCGATCATTTTACCCTTCGAGGGTATTTTGATCATTTTACCCTTCAGGGGTATTTTGATCATTTTAACTTATGGGGGTATTTCGGTCATTTTACCCTATGGGGGTATTTCAATCATTCTACCCTATGAGGGTATTTCGATCATTCTACCCTATGGGGGTATTTCGGTCATTCTACCTTATGGGGTATTTCCATCATTTTACCTATGAGGGTATTTCAGTCATTTTACCTTATGGGGGTATTTCGGTCATTCTACCCAATGGGGGTATTTCGATCATTCTACCTTATGGGGTATTTAAGTCATTCTACCCTATGAGGGTATTTCAGTCATTTTACCCTATGGGGGTATTTCGATCTTTCTACCCTATAGGGGTATTTCGGTCACTTTACCCTATCAGGGTATTTTGGTCATTTTAACTATTTTGGGGTCTCGATGCAGATATCAACCACCCAGAATTCCTTCCAGGGCCTGCTGAATTACTTTTATAGATTCCGTCATTTCACTGATTCGGACTAAATAACGAGCTAATGAATCTCCTTCTTTTTGCCACTGGATTTCCCAATCAAATTCTTCGTAACACTCATAATGATAAACTTTCTGAAGATCCTATTTGATTCCAGATGCTCGTAGCATTGGGCCGGATAAACCCCAATTTATTGCTTCTTCTCCACCAATAACGCCTATCCCTTAAATTCGTTCTAAAAAAATAGGATTTTCAATGATTCCTGTTAAAAATAATCAAAAAAATCCAAACATTTATCTATCCAGCCGTAAGGTAGATCGGCCGCCGCTCCTCCGATACGAAAATAATTATGCATCATTCTCATACCGGTGGCAGCTTCGAATAGATCATATACTAATTCTCTTTCTCTGAAAATATAGAAAAGGGGAGTCTGTGCACCAATATCTGCCATAAAAGGTCCAAGCCATAACAGATGAGAAGCTATATGACTCAACTCCAACATAGTGGCTAAATAATCCCAACGCGTTACATACGGCAAATATTGTATAATTGTTCGGTTTTCTGCAATTTTATCCATTCCTCTATGTAAATAACCTAATATTGGTTCACAGTCAACAACATCTTCACCATCTAGAGTAACAATGAGACGAAGAACACCATGCATTGATGGGTGGTGAGGCCCCATATTGACTATCATAAGGTCTTTTTCTGTAGCTGATAGATTCATAAGTTTTTCCTCGATTCATTCTTACATGAATTGTTGAAAACGAAAACAAGTACATCAAAATGAAAATCTAATAAATCGACTAATTCAAAATTTACAAATTAACGATTTTTTGATTCCCGAATATCCAACTCACTAATTAATTCTTTATAACATATTTTATTTGTCTCGAAAGGTCCGCAATCTCCTTGACCGACTCAGGTAACCTAAATGGTCATAACAGTGTAAATGGGCCCAAGGCCCATTACTCGGCCCAAGTGGGCCCACACGCTTGGGTGGCCCGTTCAGCCCAAATTTCGCCACGGCTATGAGATATACTTAGCCCCGACCAGTATTTGCCACAAATCAATGATCATCGCACCCTTGGTTCCCAGGCAATGTGCCAATCAACCTCGACCACCACCAGTTAGGAATGAAAGCAATGCAGGTTGGAGAGAGCGACGAAAACCTTGAAAACCTCACCGATCTCCCATCGAGAACAAGGAACAAATGAGATGATATATATCTCTCCACAACAACAACCTCCCCAAATCCCAATATTCTCTCCTCAAATCTCTCCAAGTATCCCTCCTTAATTCTCTCTATGACCAGTTCAAACTCCATTTAGCAGTATTTCAATCCAACTCTACCACCCACACGAATTAGGCAGCAAAATAAATATTCCCTTTCTGATGCGCCACCACTCAAACCTTAGACCCCATGTACACTCCATACGCCCCTTACCACTAGACCAACAACTCATTTGTATCATATTTTAACCACAATAATTTAAGAACCTACTATCTAGATCCAAGGATTTTATTCACTTAAAATAAAAAATTTTGCATAAGCCAAGGCTTGAACCCCTGACTTCTCAGACACTTCCAAACACTCCTAAGTCTCTTAACCACTGAAGTAGATATTCATTTATGTCACTTCCTTGCACAACTAAATATTTGTGTGCAGTCTCCTAACTGTTCCCTTGTTCAAAACCTATTTCTTCTAGGCCCAAAATTCGGGGTGTTACAATAGTGGTTCTGGTCTTCTACTGCCTATGTTGCAACATAGAACTACCCATGTTGCAACATAGCAACCAACTTTGAGTTCCTATGCCTTTGAATGGTCTTTTGCACACTTACTAAGTACATTAGCCCACCTTTAGGCCTCAGCCGGCCCTTAAGGTCAATAAAAGACTCAAAATGAACTTTTCATTGGATTTAACTAAACTAAGAAAACATAAGTAAAACATACTAAAACTGCTCGTATTCAAGCTCCTCAAGTACAAAAACTAGTTTAATTAGCTACACCGAATTACCACAGATCAGAAACTCCGTGTTGCAACACCACTGACAAGATCAATGAATAGAGCAATTTAGCTCTATGTCGCGACACGACACCTTTATTTCATGACAAAACAGTCAGATTGTCCCAAATTCTAAAGATTTCAAGGTGTGTTGCGACATCAATCCCTGATGTCACGACATCAGTATCCTGCTAAGGGTGTCAGGACATAAAACCCCTATGTTTCAACATCACTACAATTTTTTATAGGGTCGACCTAACCCTCCATGCAACCCATTGGTTTTAACACTTGTTTAACCCAATTTTTAACCTAAAAACACCAACAAATTTTAAATCTAAAACACTTTTAACTTGTTTTTAAACTTTCTCTAACTTTAAACTCCCTCTAAAACCTTCCAAACTCTTGAAACTCAAAAACCTTGTTTTACTTGTCTTTCTCTTTTGCTACAAATTTTCTCCTGTTTTTCTTATGTTTCTATTTTTTGTAAGATAAAAGCAACACGACAACGAGGAACTTGCAATGGATTTTCAAAAAGAATCACAAGTTCTCAAGTAAGGTTAAGGCTTCTAAATAGATTTTTACTATTTTATTACATTATTTGCTTGATTTTTGTTATTTTTTAGTTAGAATATTATTCAAAATGCCTGCTAGGAAAATCTAGAAGTACTAGGGAACAAAAACCATTAATGGTTGCAAATCTCTTGAAATTTCCAAACGAGAATGTGGAAAAATATTTTTTAGAACTATAAGGAAAGACATTCATTCAAGAATAGGGTTTTGAACCATTGACGATTCTTTACAAAGAAATTTGGCCGTTAGTTTGGTATCATAGATGGGAGAGATTTTGCGTGACTCCCAAAGAAAATGCAATAATCCTCATAATCCAAGAATTTTATGCATTTTTTAAGGATTAAGAGACAAGGAGACTATATACGGCTATTTGGGAAACCATAATAGTACTAGGGAAAGAGGTGCACTCACCTCTTGTGAAATTTGTGAGTTTTACAATAAAATGTTTTCCTTGAAAACACAAATTTAACAAGTTTAAATGACATAAATATGGATAATATTGTGAACTACTTAACTGAAGAGAGGGGTGAGTGGAATCATTGACAGCATACCGGTCTACCGATCAATTTTAATCAAGCAATAATGTTCCCTACTATGAATGTTTCTAATGTAAATACTTTCTAAGCCATTTTGTTATATGGTAATTTGCAGAATAAATAGATATGCATCGGGGAATGGAGCATGAAACATTGTATCAATGACTAGAAGGTCGGGGTTTTCTTCCCTCACCTAGTGACGACAATACGCAAAAAGGCTAAAGTTCCAATGGAAGCGAATGAACAATTCACGAGGCCAACGAAAAGCTTAATAGGTGACTCTCGTATACATAGTATGTCAAGCTCAAGTGGAAAAAAATAAAGGATTGGAACCAGCGAAGAAAGCAAAAGATGGATGTCCTGGCATCTCTGAAAAGAAAAAAGGTATCAAAAGCTCGAAAAGGAAGTGAAATCTCGAACAACGAATGGCTGATTAGATGGATGCAAGAAACAGTCCCAGTTATTCAAGAATTTGCATGGAAAAATGGTATGAGAATACCAAAATTACTGCCACCCAAATATGGCCCTATTCGATCCCATAACAGATCCAAAGAGTAATTTTATATTTTTTTTTGTTTTTGGTTTTGAATTTTCTATGTAGGAACCTTTCATGAAGGAAAAACTACATTTACGAGCTTTCAACGATTAAGGAAGTAGTACCCACCATAAGAATACGTCAATGTCACAATCAATTGGGTAACTTCATTCCTAATCTATTTAAGGGTTGCACATTAGGGACAATATGCTATCTAAAGTGTGGGGGTAACATAGGAAATTTTAGTTTCAGTTTTACACTTTTTCATTTATTTTTCTTGTCAAAAGTGTGCTTGAGTTTGTAAAAATACAAGTGATTGGTTAAGAGCATGCATATAGGGTGATTGTATTTATGATAAATTTGGCATGATAGTGACTTATTTTAAATTTTTAGTTATTAGACTACTAAGTTTTATAAATTACACTGTAAATAGGCATTAAGTAATTGAATATACCAAATGACAGAGAGAATATAGGGAAATGAGCATGCTAGTATGTATGATAAATGGCTAAATTGTGATTACTTGATTGATTAAATTTATGAATATTGAGATACCTAGGGATGACCTAAGACAATGTTTGGTATACACCTAGAGCTAAAAAGCCAACCTTATTCATGAATCCTTAAAACCCATATTTGAGCTAGAAAACTCTTCTTGATAAACCTTCATGCAAAACCAAAGCCAAAATATGAACTTGTACTTGCCTTTTTTCTTTGGTCCATGAAATGCACGAATTTAGACATCCTGTCATATGTATTGAGGGATAAGTAGAGACATCATGGTGGTTTTGTAAATATAAGAGTGAAATAGAAAGGAGAAATGTGATATAGTTATTATAAGGTTCAGCCAAAATGTGTAAAACAAAAGAAAATTTCAGAAAAAAATCAAAATGAGTAGAAAAAGTACTTGAACAATTGAAAACAAAATCATTGTGAGTGGGAATCATTGGAAAAGTCAAAAGTGACTCCAAAAGTAAATGTAAGGCCCCAAAAATAGGTCCAGTAGTTTCGAGTAAGTTTACCGAGTTTCGAGTGAAAATTGAGAATTCATCGGGTTAATTAGCGATTTATATTCTTAATTAGTTAGCTTAACTTTATCTAAAAATCGTTAAATAATATTTGAAAAATAAAATATTTTTAGAAAAATTAATTTCAAAAAATAAAAATATTTTTAGAAAAATTAATTTTATGGTTTTAAATAATTTTTGGGTAAAAATAAATATTTTGGGTTAAATTGGAATATAAAAATAATTTAAAATAGGGGTTTAATTGGGTGATTTAAAATATTAATTAAATGAGACTAATTTGAAAAAAAAAAAGGGGAAATGTGTAAGAGGTTTTATAGAAAATAAATCATATTTTCAGAATTTTAGAGGGAAATGAGCAAATTGTAAAACAAGGGAAAAGGGGGAGTGGCCTAATGGCAAATTTCCCAAATTTTGAAAATCAGGTGGGGGTTTTAAGTTTTAAAAACTCTGCAACTACCTCACTTTTCACTCATTTTTCACCTGAATTGAGAGCGCTCTCTCTCTCTCTCTCTTCTCTCTCTCTCTCTCTCTCTCTCTCTCTCTCTCTCTCTCTCTCTCTGCTTATTTTCATAAACCAAATATCATAGAATAGATTTAAACATTTTCTCTCCCAAAATTCTCCCTAAAATCTCTCAAAATAATTTTAAAAGTTGGGCGAAAAATCATCCGAATTTCTTCAAGCATTTTGATTCAAACTTCCAAATCAATGATTTGAGTTCAATTGAAGGTAATTCACATCTTTAAACTTTTTTTAAGTTGATTTCAATCGTTATTTATTAATTAAAGTGATTATAATGGATTTTTAACTTTAATTTCTTCTTCCTTGAACTTGAGGATCAACAATGGTGGATCTTTAATTTTGAGTTGGAATCCAAATATTAATAGATGTGAAAGCTCAAAATAGGTCTAATAAGAGGTTTTTAATCTTAAACCAAAAGATCAAACATGTTTTATGGATCAATTTTGATAAACTCGAATTTGATGAAGAACATAGATGATTTTTTCGAAAAATTATGAAACAGATTAAATGATGAAATTAATACTTAAAATACATGTTATTGGACTAGGAATGAAGATTAGAAGTGGTTTGAGGTGCTGAAAAGGGAGTTTAGTTGAGGAATTCCACATTTCGACTTAGTTTTCAACATCGGTAAGGGAGTTTAGAGCAATGATCTAGATTCATATTCTTTATCAAATTTCGTTTTTCTTGTTATTATTCTTAGTTTGTAATGCATACTTTATCTCTATTAAAACTTCACATCAAGAGGAGGAACATGCAAATCAGAATTGAAGCCCAAACTTGCTTGTTTGAAGCCCAAACTTGCTTGTTTGAACACTTTGTTTTTTACTTAAAGAGTTAAGTGTGGAGGTGAGTGATATTGAGAGAAATTTGGTAAATTGGCCTAATTATGTGTTAAATTAAAGGTTTAATTGGTTTTATTAACGACTTAACTATATATTGGATGGTTGGATTTGCAAAAATAGGTTTTATTTTATAAAAGAGCGAAATGGCAATTGGTTTGGTAAGTTGTGTATTATGCTTTTAGCATGATTAAATTTTATAGAATAAATTGATATTTGGAGCATGAATTGTTGATTTATTGAACATTTGATAAATGTGTTCAATTGGTATATGAATATTGGGAAAATGATATTTGCCATGATTAATTTTATTGATGTTAAAATTGCTTAGCGACATGCTTTTACTTGCATTTTAACATCCTAAATTAAGTGATTAAACAATAGATTTGATGCCTTGTATGTATGATTATATTGGCAACATTGCATGGTGATCCATTGGATACAGTTGGCATGCCATATTTGTGAGTACTCACCATTATTTGTGATATTGTGAGCCTATGGCTCTTGGTGGATTGATTTGTTTGGAGTAGATAAGGGAGTGTTGAGCTTGAGTCTTCACTCACCAGGTTATTTGAAGCGCTATAAAGGAGCATGTGGCTTTGGCCCACTCAATTCGGAGGACTGTATTTGATTTGTGGGAGTTCGGAGATGCGTTTATCCAATATATGATCACACGTTTACTTATTGTCATGGATGTATTATGTCAATATAATTGATTGATTGTGCCAATATAATTGAATGTTATGTGTTAAAAGATGCTTTTATATGCCATGAAAAAAAATTATTCTTAATTATTCTTAATAGTATGTGATGTTATGGCGAAATATTAACATGTTGTGACTGAAAATTTAATGCTTAATTGCTTTGATTTATGACTGAAAATTTAATGCTTAATTGCTTTGATTTATGCCTGATTGGGTACAAATTACTTGATGTTTTTACTATCATTCATTGAGCTTTTTAAGCTCACACCCTCACATTACGTGCAGACAATTTTCGGGCGGAAGGAGTCGAGAAGCGAGTGCAAGGGCAATCCAAGAATAAGGCTCGGTAGTGGCTTAAAAATTTTACTTTAGAGACTATATAGGGCATTGTGATGCTTTTGGGACTAGTGTTATTTTACTTGTAATGGACATTGGACATTAAATTTTGGACTTTAATTTTGGTGATTTTATAGTTGCTTTGTCTAATTGATGTTTGATTTATGGTATGTTGATGAGTGTTCGTACGGTGGTTGATAACACGATGAATGAAGCATGTATTTTGTACTAACAATGTTTAATTGAAGCTTACCATAGAGTGGATTGCTTGCGACTAAGGTATGTAGCTTGTGTGAATTAATTGGTGTTTGCTAAGCGTGTAATTGGGTGTTAAATTTTGATTAATTGTTGCATATGTGTTGTAAATAAATTAAATTGGAGACGTGTGGATGTTTATGGTGATTAATTGTAACTATTTCAAGTTTAATGTGTAAGTAAAATATGTAAAATCGGGTAATTAAAATGGATTTTAAACAAAATAGGTGCAGTGGTTTGCACACGGGCGTGTGTCTTTTCACACGGGAATGTGGGTTTTGGGGGGTTTAATTTTTCGTTTTTGTAATCTAGTATTCTAATTTGCTTAATTTATAATTTAGTCCTAAAACTTGATTAGATTAATTAAAGCCTTTGATGATAGGGAAACTTGGTAATATTTTAGACTTGTAACTATTAATATTTGGTAGAAACAATCTTAATTTTTAATTTGAAAATGTACTAAAAGTTTGTGAAAGTTACGATTTAGTCCCTAATAATAAAACCTAAATTAGATATAGTAAATGAACTTGAATTAAGTTGAAATTTTTAGGGCTTGCATAATTTGAATAAAAGAAGGTAGATAACTATTTAGAAATAAAATCAAGATAGTTTAACCTTAGGCGGTAAAATAACCAAAATACCCTTATGTTTAAATATTTAGAAAAAGTTTTAAAATGGTTCACAAATTGCTTCCGTATTAATAAATGATAGTTAATTAGTCATAAATGAGGTATTATAAGGTTGGGGTGCACGTCGGGTGGTCGTCAGCTAGAGAGTCAATTCGGTGGCTAATGTAATGCTTCGAATTCGGGTCGGTCCATCCCAGTCGGGTTTGGGGTGTCACAATAAAAGTCACAAAATTAGAAACCTCAACAATTAGTGCACAAAAAATTGTGAGCTAACCATAGTTGCTTTATTATACCGTGACTTGCTATATGGAGAAATAAGGAAAGTAAAAGAATGAGAAATAAGGTGGTGAGCAGGCAAGGGATATTAAGGGGAAGAATAGGGAACAATGGATGTGCCAAACTACTTTTGTGCTTGAAATTGTTTTGATGCCCTTTTTATTAAATTCCATACCAACCTTAAGCTTTAGAACGTTACAAGTCGAAAAGTCCTATGTGACGTTGATAAATCTATTCATGAATGGACATTATATCAAGTAATTGCAATAATGGTTGTTTGTATTCTGTTAGTATAATCAAATTACATGTATGATTTAGCAATGGATCCATATATTTAAGGACCTTATTGTTTATATATTTTGTAATATACTGAATTTAGGGGTTTGAAGTTGAGAATGTTAAGTCATTGATGTTGGATTGTCGGTACGCCCTGTGACACAACGAAAAATTTATTCCGATGATCACCATCAAAGGATCAAAGTACGAGGAATGAATCGGGTTGAAACATAATTGGAAATATACCTTTAGCAATCTAATTTCCTTTGTGGTGTCGATTCCAAGCCGTAACAGAATCATTTTGGCATCTACGTAATCCACTCAGTCAAGCATGAACAATAAAACTCTTTGAACTTTTCAGAGAGAATTCAGACTGGCTGCTAGACCTCTTGAATTTTTCCTTACTTCTCAATCGCATCATCAGGGATCTTTTTCCTTTTATTAATTACCTATAATAAAAACGGAATAATTCCCTTTTACTTCTAGAGAAAATCATGGAAGGTATTAAAGTTTTCTTCTGTCCAAAAGAATATTAACTTTCATAAATATTAACTCTGGAAAATAGTTGCGAATCGTATTCACTAGGCGATATGTTAGTCAGGCGATATAGTCCGCCAGACGATACTGTCCACCAGGCGATATTGTCTGCCAAAGATGTATATAGGAAGGTATATGGCCAACATTTTGTATGAAGTCTATTCGCTTTAACCATAGGGTGTGACCTTGTAGGTTATTGTAACAGTAGTAGTAATACTAAAACATTTCTAATGTTACAAGCAATGAGTGGCATCTAGTAATGCATCATTGCTACCTAAGTTACAAGAAGTTGTGATTCGACATAAAATTTCTATGATAAACTTTTATCCTTTATATCTAGATTGGACGCAAGTCATGGTATAGTCACACTTGTATAGTCCAATCTCATAGTTCTTGATATTTTGAGTAGACTAAAATAAACAAATAAGTGCGATATCTCATATCAACTTATTTGAGTATGGCCATGCATTTCTAGTCTCACTTCATCAAATGGCCCAAGATATTACTCCCATTATGTATGAGGGATAAATCAGATTTTGATCAATCATATCCCACTACATGGTTTGTGGTATATCCAATATCAGTCTTTATAGTACAACTTTGACTACATCAAAATATACAACTCATGATGTTAGGACAATGGTGATTTCAAGTCTGAGGATCATATACATAGTTATCACTATGAGTAATGTTGTGATTATTACATAATAATCTAAGAAACATACTCACAGTGGGTCAATCCAATATGTTGTTCTCTAACACATACTCATGTATTGATTTTGACATCCCTATGTCAATGACGACACTTTGTCATCAATCAACTACACATTAGTCTCAATGTATTATCGCTGTCCAAACCCACAATAATACTTGACTAAGGAATTTTTAAGAATAATCATATTATTCTCAGGACTTTATTATTTATAAGTTTATTTATACACACAAAAATTGAAATAACAATGGCAATGTCTTATATTAACAACGTCAATGTCTTATATTAACAACAAGGTAAAGACGAGTATGTAATTACAATAATATCATGCCATAATTACATGTATATATGATTATTCCTAGTTATGTGTTCCAAAACTGGTATTTGTATCATATTTGCTCAAGAGTTGTGTTTTATTTTTCAATTTTTATGTTTTCTTGCTTGAGGACATGCAATGACTTAAGTGTGGAGGAGTTTGATCTACCGCAATTTGTTGTAGTAGATTAAACCATTTTTCATACTTAGCTTGAATAAAAGAAATTTCATCATGTTTTACTTAATTTTTCACTTTTAGTTATCAAATAATAAAAAGTGTAATTTGATTTGTTTATATGACTTTAGGGGCAAAAATAGGCCTAAAGGAAGACTAACGTGTTTCGTGAATGTGCAGGACACCATTCGAAAGCATGAAAACACGAGCTGGTCACCATGTTGCAACACGGAGGTTCAACGATGCAACATAGTGAGCAAGACACCTAAAATAGAAAGATTGCCTTTGGCGTCCCGACATAGCTAGAGGATGTCGCGACACAGCCTTGAATCTGAGCCTGAGCAAAGTAAACTACCACCAATGTTGCGACACCGGCTTGACGTGAAGAATTAATAAGCTAAGAGTGTTTTGGTCCGCACAATGAACTTTAACATAAAAACGCCGGCCAGACTAAAGCTATGGACGACAACCAACCCTAAATCTATAAATAGGCTTTACTGAACACTTCTTAGACAACTTTTCTGTGTCTTTAAACTTTTATTCTAGTTTAGGTTGTAAGTTTTATTTAGTTTTCAGTTTATTTTAACTTTTGTCTGGCAGAGAATCTGATTGGTAGATTCATTATTCTTGTGGATTTTTATTTTTTCAAATCATCAATACAATTTAGGATTTCTCTTAAACTTTTACTCTTGATTTATTCTTCATGTTTATCTTTTTTATCAAGTTTATGTTGTTTATGAGATTCATGAGGAACTAATCCTCTTGTGGGGAATTAACGAGTGGACGCGAGAGTACTTAATTTTTGTGTAAGGTTTCTTAGCAAATCAACTTTTTAGGATAGGAAGAACTTAAACCCTAGGCCTGACAACCTTAGGAAGTCATCTAGGTGGCAATGAACCAAAAATTTGTATTGCCTATCTGTGAACCCCTTACCCCAATCAGGTCTCGACTGTGAGGTCGAGAGATAAGTAGTTCTTATGGACTCGTTAGTTTAGTGGAAGATCAAGTGATCCTACTAGGTTAGTGACTAGTTGGTTGAGTAGAGCTCAACATAGGATTTAGTTATGAGCACTAAAGTGAGTTAGTCTTCCATGCTTAGATTTGAGTGATTCAACAAATTAGTTTTCCATTTTTTATTATTTTATGTTATTTATTTATTTTTCTTATAAAATAATTTCTCTTCACTTTATGTTTTAGTGTAATGTAATTTAATTAAAATACTAATTAGATCTATTACGTTAGAGATATTATTAATTTAGTATTCGCCTCCCTTGGGTACGATCCTCGAAGTACTCTCCTACTTCATTGTAAAAAACTATATTACAACCTGACCTATATACTTGCAAAAATTGTCTAACTCTTATTTGGTTGCAAGAATTATACTCTAAACGTTAATACATCTGGAGGTGGTCAAATACACAACCACATCGTGCATTCAGAGAGCATACCAACAATCATCTATATATATCCATGGTATTATGCATGCATAGTTTACCCTTTATCGTAATCATATACAACCATGGATTTTAGACTGGACTCAAAACAAACACTCGAGCAAAACATTTAGCAGCATGATAACAAAAAATAACCAAAATAGATTCCAGAAACTCACCTTAAGTCCTTTGTCCTCGCCAGCTTAGCTTGTCCAAACACCAGAGTCTCTTTCGTCCTAGAAGCTAAGTATGACAACCATATATATTGGTTAAACCGAAAGTATTCAAATCTTAAAACTTAGAATTCAGTATCATTCAAAAGCTTCCTAGAGATTTCAGAAATCCTTATTTCCCTTTCTCAATCCATGAATACAAAAAGATAGAAAGACTTACTAGTTCCTTAAATTCTCTACTCCCTAACCTCAATCCTCACGATCACTGCCCCATGCAATATTTCATCAATTTTCTCTCATTCGGAGCAACCAGAAAAGACGATGGAGAAGGAAGGAAAGTAAAACAGAAATGAGGAGAATTCTGCCTTCAAAATAATCCTCCACTCTCATATATATAACGATTCTTATGCACGGCTCAAGGCCCCAAGTAACCATCCATCGGCTATCATTTTGTCTCCCACTAAGGAATCAGCTGGTTCCAACGTAACCAAACTAGAATTGGTTCCCAACTAATTACCATTCAACCACCAAAATTTTCCAAGTTTTCCAGTAAAGCCCTCCAACTTACTATTTTATTCAATTAACTCTTAGCTCTCCATTAATTTCTGGGACTTAAAGAAAACCGGGTGTGACAAATATCGTAGCAAGACTAAAAACAACCTTATTGTTTTATGACCCTCTAGATGGTCCAATTAGTTATGATTTTTCTATTTTTTATAATTAATCCCTGATGAGATTCTCTCTTATTTTGGAAGAGGCCTTCAGCCCTCCCATTAGGAAAACAATTATGTAATCTTTCTTTTTTATCCAAGTTCATTTTATTACCAAAAAGAAAAAAAAAGTAGTAGTATCTTTAGTTTCTTCTAGTGTCACGGGTAGCACAAAGAAGCCCGCAACCAAAGCACACTTTGATGTTCCCTTTTGTTCATTGGGGGTCATTTGGCCTGACAAGATTGACCCATTCCTTGGAAGAGACTCAAGGCCTATCTGCTTGGATCCTAGCTAAATTGTAAGCATTGTATTTTACCAAGGTAATTATTGTAAATCCTAAAGGATAAACATGTATAGAATTTGAATCCCTTAGGACTCTCTTATTGTAGATAAGAACTAATCTCAACCATTAATGTAATTCGATCTGTACAGTTGGATTTGAGGGAGCTAAACTATAAATAGAGTCATCTCCCTTCATTTGTAATAATTCCATTCTTGAGTTAAAGAATATATTGAGAGCATTTACTCAAACACTTGGTGTGCGATATTTCTTTTTGGCTTTTTTGTTCATTCTTTGCTCTTTCGTTTTTAGTTTGCTTCCATTTTGCTTTGGTGTATTAGAGAATTTCTGCAAAAATTTTCATTTTTCCAGAGTAGGCTGACTTGGACAGGAATTCAACCCAAGAAATTGCCTAAAGCCGCGCGGTTTGCCAAACTAAATTTCTAGCCCCATGACATTAATAATACCATATATTCCTTGATGGTCAACATTTCTCTCCATCTCCTATATATAAATGGTTAAAATGTGCTACAAGTCGCTGTACGTTTCAAAAATTAGGAATTTAGTCCATATACTTCTATATCATTGATTTTAGTTCCTCTACTTTTTAGATTTCAAAATTCATTTAAGTCCAATTGTTAACATTTTTTTTGGTGACATTTTGAAATAAAATACTCAATTGATACCCATGTAATAAAAAAAGACTTTGTAATTAAATTGAATTTAACAAAATAATAATAATGTTAACAATTAAACCTAAATTTTAAAATAGGGATAAATTTTAAAATTATACATGAACTTTGATTTAATGTGTAATTGTATAAAGAAACTTTAATTTGGTGCAATTATACATGTGAAACTCTAATTGTGGTTCAAATATATACTTGAAACTTTAATTTTGATTAATCGTACATATTTAAAAAATAATACATCAATTTATTTTTATTTGGGAAAAATATATTTATTTATGTATGCAATATATAAATATAAAATGATGTTATATCAATAATTGTGTTAATTATTTACAAAATTGGATCAAATCAAAATTTTATATATAAAATTATACAAAATCAAAATTTATATATATAATTATATATTAAACCATAATTCATATATAATTTTAAAATTTATCCCTTTAAAATATGAAAAGTATAAAAATAAATTCCTTCAATTAAGAGTACAAGGTTCATATTCTCAATTTTCAAAAAGTATAGGTACTTGTGCCACATTTTAACCTATATAAATAGGATCGGCGGATTTAGACCAACGGAGTGAAAGATCGAAATTGGCAGAAGATGAAGGTTTCCGTCAAAACTCTCAAAGGCACTCACTTCGATATCGAAGTCAAACCCGAAGATGCGGTTCGCTTCTCTCTCCCTCTTTTTCCAGGGCTTTTACGTTTCTTGACTAGGGTTTTCCGTTTTCCCCTGCATTTGAACATTAATTCGCGTTCATCTAGGACTGTATTAGTTGGACTTATTATGCACGTAGTTGAATTACCATGCTTGACATGTGAAATCGGAGATCGTGAATGATTTGTTCAATTTTAGTGTCTAATTCATTGAATATGTTTATTTAGCTTGTGAATAGTCTAGCTACTTCGATTAAGTTTTAGTGGACTGATACTCGTGTAGCTTGAACGGCGGTATCCTTTTCTTCTGGCGACAATTAGCAATTAAGTACTTCCTACGTAATGCTTTTTACCAGTTCATTGAAATTAGTGAATAATACTTTGATTTCTGGGCTTCATTTTTGTCTTAGTATTTCATTAACTTGTATCATTGAATATTGATGCATAGATTGCCATGTAATTTCTAGTTGTAGTTTGCTAGATTTAGGTTTGAATTTGAGTATACACAAGCTTTGATCATTGCCATAAGCATCTCATATTTTGCAATGCTCTTTCACTTCTTTTTAATTAGTGTGGTTATGAACACTGGATTAAATGTACAGAGGCTTCTTTTAATAGATCTTCTATAACCAAGGATCAAGTTCTGCATTCTATGGTTACATCTAATCAAGGGTTGTGTTTTTTAATGATGTGGATTTTCTAACTATATAAATAAGCTATTATTATTTTTATTGTTTTTTGCTACTTTTTATGCTTTTAAGGTTTATATATACATATATACATACATATATATATGCATGTATACATACATATATATATGCATGTATACATACATATATAAGCACAGACATGAAAGTCTTGGGATAAAATGCATTCTGCCTTCTGCCTTTTTCATTTCTTTGTCACTTGTTATTATACAATTCCGCTGCTAATGCTTGTCAATTCTTTCAGGTTGCGGATGTAAAAAAGAACATAGAAACTGTTCAAGGGACTGATGTTTATCCTGCTTCACAACAAATGCTTATCTATAAGGGAAAAGTTCTTAAAGATGACACGACACTGGCTGAAAACAGTGTCACTGAAAATAGCTTTATTGTGATCATGTTGACAAAGGTGAGATTGTTTACAATATTCTGATTTTTATGTTTGTAATATTTCATCTAACTTGTTCGAACTTTTCTGACCAAAGTATGCTGACTTTGTCCTAATAAATGCCCAACTGACATCATTATTTTTCACACTGCTGTTGAACTTGAAAGTTATCTTAGTTATAACTGATGACGGAGTGTTGTATCCTTATAATTTTCTTTTGAAATCTGGTTGTTTCTTTCCTGTAGGTGCATCTTATAAATCAATTTGTTGCTAAACTAGAAAATTTTCTTTGTGCTACTTTTTGACCTTTTACCTACTTGTATTTGTATCTGAATTTATTTTTCATGACTGTCATTTTCATACTAATATTGTCCTTTTTGCTTAAATAAACTAGAATAAGGGTACAACTGGTGAGGGTTCAGCTGCTTCAACAGCTCCTACAAAGAAAGTAAGATTGTTGTTACCTCTCTTACTACTACTTGCATGCATAATTGGTTGTAAGCAATGATTGTCACTGTACCTTTTGAGCCACATTTCTTGAGACATTTTGCAATAAATATGACATGAAAAGTGTTGGGATTCTGTTTTTTCCATGATGGTAGATGTTCTTTATTTCAATGCTATGAACTAGAACTTGAAGTGATAGTCAAGCATCTTGAACAAATATAATTTGTAAACGAGTAGATCATCAAAAAAGTTATATACAGCAAATAGAATGCTTTTAAGATTTTGGGTTTTTAGATATGGCCCAGGTTTGAGTTGTTTTGTGTCCAACTGCTTTCTATGTTACACTATTGAGCCATAAACATATTGCATAATTTGGAGTTTGAGTTGGTGTTATTACCAAATTCAACCGCCTTAAATGTTTATGAGTTAGTTACACGATCTCTTATCCATGTTTCTCAATTTCACAATTGTTTTCCCTTTCTCCTTTCCAGTAGCATATCAATATGAAAGAATATTGACTCCTTCTTAGAACTATTTAGCTTGAGCTATTAACTCTCACAATCATTATGCAAATTCTGATTTGATCTTCAAATTTCTTTTTGAGTATGAATATAAATTTCTGTTTTCCCCCCACTATACAATCTTTAGGGTATGTTGCTTCTGAAAACTTAGCCTGTATCCAAAGATTATTGTGGAGTGAGTAGTGATTTTGGATTCTTTGTAGGATCCTGAGGCAAGTAATCTGCCAACAGCTCCAGCACCAGCTTCTACTGCACCTGTTGCAACATCAGCTATGTAAGTCCTGCTATTCTACACTTTTGGTCAGATACAGCACCTTTGCAATTGATTAATTGCTTATTATTTTTTTTCAGGGCTGCAGCTGCCGCTGAATCTGCTCCTGTTGCTTCAAGTACTCCTCTGTGAGTAACTTATTCTTGATAGTAATTTTCATGCTTCTTATTTGAAGGATAGAAGCTTTTGATTTAATCGAATTGCTTTTAGTAGGAGAGATCTTGAGTTTTTCCTTGTTTTCCTTTGCATACTTGTAATATCTTGAATAATGTCTTTGGAAACAGGTCAGATTCTGATGTTTATGGCCAAGCAGCATCTAACCTGGTTGCAGGGAGTAACTTAGAGGGAACAATCCAACAGATTCTTGATATGGGTGGAGGGACCTGGGACAGGGACACTGTTGTCCGCGCCCTTCGTGCTGCTTATAATAACCCAGAGAGAGCTGTTGAATATTTGTATTCTGTAAGTACCTTTCTTGTATCTTGAAGAATATGTGCTTTCTTGCGTGCTTCTAGTTGCTGTTGTTTTATTGTTCTCCTTAATGTAGATGTGGGAATAACCTAATAAGCTGAGCTCATCCTGAGAGGTTTTCTTGGAATGATGATTATGCCATTGTCATTTTTAATTTGATGTAATTCTATTTGAAACTTGGCCTTCTCCTTGCCATGATTTATTGGTCAATGATGATTGAATTTCTGCACACCCAAAATATGCCTCGTATCTTTCATTTTGCTGGTCCTTTTTGACTTGGTGGATAAGTTGACTTCACCCCCCAACAAAAAAAAAAAAACAATATGAACAGGAATGTTGGATTTCTATTTCAATCACATGGTGTGTCTTAATTTGTTTTATGGTGGGTTTTAATGGTATTTTATACTGCACCCTTATCTTTCTTTTCTTCTTTTTTTTAAAATATATATATATAACAAGCATGCATTTTGTTTCCTAAGCTGCTTCTTGTCATCGTGTCATAAATTATTGTTGCAAATGCTAGGGCATCCCCGAGCAAGCTGAAGCTCCACCTGTGGCCCGTGCTCCTGTCGTTGGGCAAACCACTAACCCTGCAGCACAACCTCAACAGCCTGCGCAAACGGCAGCTGTTCCTACAAGTGGACCAAATGCAAATCCATTAGACCTCTTTCCCCAGGTAAATTGTCATGCGGTAGACCTTTGATAAATTTGATGATGGGCAAATGAACCAGTGACTTGATGGCCTTTTATTGATACAGGGCCTTCCCAACATGGGTGCAAGTGGTGCTGGGGCTGGCACTCTTGATTTTTTACGGAACAGTCCACAGGTCTCTCTCTTTCTCATTTGGTTGTATATGGGAATGTTAGCATGACTGTCATGTAAATACCTACCTAGAACTACACTCAATATGCAATTCTCTTTTCAGTTTCAAGCTTTGCGAGCAATGGTGCAAGCCAACCCACAAATATTGCAGGTTATTCTCTGGTCCCTTGTTTCCCCTCTTCAATCCTAGTGTGTTTTTCATTGTCTTTTTATCTTTTGCTTTTTACCTTTCACCTTTCCTCAATGTCTCCCTTTTTTATATTTTTGGCAGCCTATGCTTCAAGAGTTGGGGAAACAAAATCCTAATTTAATGAGACTTATTCAAGAGCATCAGGGTGACTTTCTTCGCTTGATCAATGAACCTGCTGAAGGTGGAGAGGGGTGAGTCTTGTTGTTTTTAGTTGCTCATTTCTTGAACTTATATAGTGTGTATGTATATCAAGTGCTTATTTGACATCTCCTGTTGTAAAGAAACATTTTGGGGCAATTAGCTGAGGCGATGCCACAAGCTGTGCAAGTCACACCTGAGGAACGTGAAGCCATAGAACGAGTATGTCATCTTTTACATAAAGGCTGACTTGGATGTGTTCACTATTCTCTGTAATCATGGATTATTTAGCTATCTTCCCCACTGACTCTGGAAATGCCTTCATTTCCTTGGCCTTTATCTGAGTTATGAGATATGCATCACATCTTTCTTTTAGGCAATGGTTTTACTTTTAGATGATTAATAAACTCAAATTTGTTGCATTGATCTTGTGCCTACAAATACTTTTGTAGTCTCCTTATTCTCTTGTGCATTCCCCATCTCTTGCAGCTTGAAGCAATGGGGTTTGACCGTGCAACTGTGCTCCAAGTGTTCTTTGCGTGCAACAAGAATGAGGAACTTGCGGCCAACTACCTTTTAGATCATATGCATGATTTTCAGGATTGAGCTGGTAAAAGAAATGGCTAGGGGAAGTACAATATCATTTTCTCTTTCGTTCTTTGGGTCCATTGTCATTCATGTCCCCCCTCCCCTCCCCCCAAAACTCTACCGACTTTATTCTTAATCAAGTGATGTAAGTGTTTGGTGTAGAGACAAGGGATGTGAAGATGTTAACTTCATTTTTTTCTTTTTTCTTTTTCTTTCCGAAGGACCCATTATCTATAACGTTATATACAAGTTTCTTTCTAAGCTTGTGTGTATTGTACTTCACATTTTATGCTATTATAAGCACTTGCCACAACGAGCTCCCCCAACTTTCAAGTTTTTCGATCAATTTTCTTCCCTAAAATACCTTGTGCATGAATTTGGTAGCCCGTCAGAATGGTTAGAGTTGGCAGTGGAAACTCTAGAACCGTGGAAACAGTGTGAATAATATGCAGTGATGTTGGCCATGTATTACACCTTCATTGTACTCCTAATACATTATTGAATATCAAAATTATCGATGCGCCCTCAAGGTATTAGCGTCTTAGTGTCTCAGCATCTCATTTCATGTAATGTAAATAAATCTCAATCTCAATATCTTAAACATAACCAATTGTATATTTTAATCAAAATTTTTGTTTGAAATGATTTAATGTGTCACATCAATTTACTATTACACTGTTAACAGTAATTAACGTTCGGTAACTAAAATGTGCATGAATTTGGTAGGCCGTAAGAATGGTTAGAGTTGACAATGGAAACAATAGAACCATGGAAACTGTTCAAATAATATGCAGTGAAATTTTTGGTCGCAAAACATGTAAAATTTTGCTATTTGAAGAACTTGTTGGCCATGTACACTACTCTAAGATGTGGCAAAATGGTTCGGGATTGGGTTATTTTTGGATTTGGATCATTTAGGGTTTGACTAGAACTTGATTCAAATTATTTAAGTCTTAATTATATATATTTAATCAGTTCCTCTTTTAGTTCAAGATAACTTTGTATGGATTGCTAGCTTAATACAACTTTGTACGGAATGCATGATAAAAGTTGCATAAATGAATGTATGAAAACGATTAAGAGAAATAAATTCAATGTATTACTATAGAGAAATAAAGGTATGTTAATAATGTAAGAAATAATAAAGTGATAATTTAGTAGTGAATTTAGTAATGTAACAAAAATAACATACCATTATGAATATTGAATTTAGTAATGTAACAAATAAAGGTATGTTGTAAAAAATACATACGATTATGAATATTGAATTTAGTAGAGAATATATAAATAAATGTATGTCACTAATGTAAGAAATAATAAAGTGATAACTTAGTGATCAATGAATTTCATGAAACTAAGGATTAAATTATTAAGAGTGAAAATTTATTTATTTGTCATAAATTGATAAGTGAATAGATGTGGTATAGTAAAATTACTATAGAGAGGACTAAATTGTAAAGTGTATAAAAGGTGTTATGTGAAATTAATATTGTGATTAAAGACTTAAAATTTAAAGTGTATAAAAGTTACTATGTGTGCTAAAATAGTGAAATAAAATATTTAAGTGAGGCGTTATAAGAAAGTAAAGTGTTTAATGATAGTGAATTGAAATCTAAAGTGCTAAGTGTTGTGAATATATGTTATGCTTATATTTTTATGAATTGTGAATAAAGTGAACATGTGAAATAAAAATGTAGTGAATGTGTTTATGTGATTCAAATTGAATAAGTAATATGATACAAAGTGATATATGTGTAATATATCAAGTATGTTATGTGAAACTGATATATGAATAAATACCTTAGTGAACTCAGAGGAAATATGATATATGATAATGAAATGATTTGTAGTTGAGAGGGGCTGGGGGTTCGGATGGGAACCAAGTTAGTGATACAGGGGTTTGGAGGGGATTAGAAAAGGAGGATTAGGTTATGTGATGTGTTTGCTAGAGTTCCTGTATATTTTTCTAGATTTCCCGTTATCATAGTTCCGTTATAGACAGAGAGTTTGTCTTTGGCCTAGATTTTTGCATTGTATCGAAATTATTGAACTCCTTTGAGATTCATTAAGAATTCAAAAGTGATATGTGAAAGTAAAAGTGTATGAGGATGTGTAATAATATGTGAAAATAAAATAAAAGTGAACATGTGAATTAAGTGTTTATGTTATTTTGTGAAATGAGAGAAAGATCTTGATACGTGAATGTGAAAGTTAATTAGTGATAATATATATTAAACTAAAAACTATAAATTATAAAGTTAATTTAAATGATTTTATGTTTTGGAAATGAATTAAAGTTTAACTATATCATGGAAAGAAATTGTGTGAATAAATATTATTAAAATTAATTTTTTATATATATAAGGTAAGATTGAATTCAGTTGAGTACTTACTAAGCTATTCACGTAGCTTAACGCGTTTTTTTTAGGTGATGGATAAATTTTGAAAAGAATCGAGGATTGCTACTTCAATTTGGCATGTATTTAGGTTTATTAGTAAAAAATGTGAATTGTGTGTGAATGACAATGTTTTGTGCTATAAGTTACCTTGATTAGAATGAAACAAGAATATGTTTCAGTGGTGAGTTTAGTGTTTAAATGGTGGGTTTAGTGTCTAAATGTAGCATCTCTTACTCGGTTTAGGTGAGGAGTGTTACATTGATGTTGCAACCTAGAGTTCTCTAACCTCAATGTCGTGACATCACTTTTGCATGTCGCGACATTGCTTGTTCATCTTAGCCAAGGAGACAACCTCGATGCACCTCAAATGTCACGATATTCAACCTTCAATCTCACAACATGGAGCTCTCTGATGTCAAAGCTGCGCCATTGGTCTTGTAATGTTGCAACATTGACCCTAGACCTGGGTTGAAGAAACCAAGCGAGAGACTTCCATCCCTCAATGTCATGACTTAGAGCCTTTTGATTCACATGTCGTGACATTGGTCCTGTAATGTCACCGCATCGGGTTCATCACAACCAAAACCAAAAGGATAACATGAAGACTTTTTGGGTCAAACTTGTCTTAGTTAAGTTTAATGATAGGGACATTTTTGTAATTGAAGAATTATCATTACTGTAATAGCCCAATTTTCAGTAGTGTCAGAACAGTGATTTGAGATCACTAAATCCGATGAAAATTTTAAAAAAATTATTAATTAATAATTATAAGTTAAGCGTGATTTTAGAAATATATTTGAATTAGTGAATTTTGTGATTTAAAAGAAATTATTAGGTAAATTGGGTCGAAAACGAGGTATCGAGACCTCAATATTATAAATCGAGCCATAAATATTTTTATAAATATTTACGAGTGTCATTAGGGTAGTATTAAAGTTTCGTTAAGAAATTTTAATGTTTCGATGGTTAATTGATTAAAAGGATAAAATTGAAAAAATATATTCCGAGACTCCATTTCGGTAAATTGGACTCGTAAATATTTATCATAAATATTTACGAAGTTAGTTGTGTAGTTAATTAGGTTTTAATTAAGTGAATTTGTCTAAATTGAGGTTAATTATGAAAATGATTAAATTGCAATAGAGATAAAAGTTTAATTATAGATTAAAGAAAAATTAAAAGGACCAAATAGGAAATTATGCCTTTTCTAAAGTTGAGGCGGCATAAGTAGATATTTTATTTAAAATCTAAAGTTCAAATATATTATAATATTATAATAATATTACAATATTACTTAAAAGTTAAGTATATATATTATATATTATATTATATAATATTATATAATAAAAGAAACAATGAAATAAAAGATAGAAAAGAGAATAGAAACATAATAGCAAAATGAAAACAGGGAGAAAGGAAAGAAAAAAAGGGAAGGAAAGAAAGAAAATTTGGGATTTTAAGGTTCAAGGTTTGATTGGTAAGTCAATTTAGTCTCTCTTTTTTCTTGTAATTTTGATATTTTTGGAATCCTATAGCAAAATACTACTTGATTTAAGTTGAAAATTTGAAAGTTAGTAAATTTTTAGATGTTGTTTATGTTGAATAAATTGAAGAATTAGGGATTAAATTGATTGAATTTCAAGTTAGAAGTTAGTAAAAGGTTGATTTGTAAAATAAAACATAAGTTTTGAATTAATAAGGACTAAATTGAGAGAATTTTAAAATTAGGGATTTATGGTGAAAATGAAGAGTTAAAATGAGTTTATAGTAAGAATTAAGAGAGAATATGGAGTTAGATTGGGAAAATAAAATTAGTATTGATAAGGGATTAAATTAGAATTTAGGTAAAGTTTAGGTATAAATAAAAATATTTTGATGAAATTGTGTATTAATGATTTTTAATTGTTTAATTACGTAGCTAATGTAGTGCAAAAGTCATTATCCGAGAAAGGAAAGGAAAAGGTGGACAAGGAGTGATTCGAGAAAATTTCGATTAGTATTACCATAATTGAATTTAATTATTAATTGTTAAAATTAAAACTAATATACATGATAAGCAAATTGAGGTAAGTATCATGATTGAATTGAATGATAAATACGTATTGGTATTGAATTTATTAATAGTAATTGTTGAATTTTGAATAATATGTTTAATAAATAAAAATAAGGTGAATATCGATATTGAATTAAATGATATTGAATTGTTTGTGAATTGAAATAATAGATGTTTTGAATTGATTGAATATTTGAAATTGTTGTGGAAATGAATTCGAAATTGGAAAAGTAAAATAATACCCTATTAACTTATCGAACTAGATTGGATACAAATGGCATGCCATAGGATTTGTGATGTGATGAGGAGATTTGTAGTTCGTCCGAGAAGATGATTCTGTTAATATATGCTTCGGTTTATCTGAAGAGGCATCTAATGCCTTATTGGTGTGTTTGGGAGGATATGATATACTGGTGTGTTAAGGAGGATTTATATTATTCCGGGTGTGTTAGGTTGGATATTCTGGTGTGTTTGGTTGGATTCGTGTATCTTAGGTTGGATATTCTGGTGTGTTTGGTTGGATTCGTGTATCCGTCAAGGTCCGAGTCTTGTTAATAGGGGTAAATAATTGAAATGAGAAATTTTGAATAAGTGTGATTGATTGAGCTATGAAAAGAAATGAGAAAGTGAAATTGTGAATTGATATGTGAATTAGAAATCGAGATATGAGATTTGAATATATGAACCCAAAGTTCATGATGTGATTAAGAATAAATTTTTGTTATATGATATTAGTGAGTACAAATTGCAATAGAATTGATATTGAATATAGTGATAAATTGAATGAATTGTATATGAATTGAAATGAACTATTGGAATGAGATGTGAAAATCCAATGGAATTGAGATAGTGAAATAAGGTATGAATACAATTCAATACAAGATTTGAAATATTGCTTCTTGTTATTAATTATCAAGTTGATTTAAAGTATGAGAAAATTAATGAATAATTGTAGACATAAATTAAATGTATATAATTTATCGATTAATGTTATAAATTTGAATTATGGTAATACCACTGAGTATACCCATACTCAAAGATACTGTTGTTTCGTATGCGAGTTAGTAGAAAGCCGATTGTCGGTCCGCATCCGAGCAATCCTGACCTCAGAGAAATTTTAGTGATGTACCTTTCTTTTGATAATGTGACATGTATCTAGGTGATGTATTGATTAAAGTATGCTATGTATGTTATTTATTTGTGAATTAGTTATAAGTTATCCGATATGTTCGGTAATGCTCCGTAACCTAGTTCTGGCGACGGATAAGGGTTGGGGGTGTTACAATTACTTTGTCTATAAATACCATCATTAATAAACTATTTAGGGAGGTTAGAAAGTTAATATAGTTTTTAAATTAGATTATTTTTATATAATTGCTAGAACTTTAGGTTAAATTAGCACAAAGATCATTTTCTAGGTTAGTTTTATTTTTTACAAAATGTCTTTCAAATCTTTGTTTTACTCTTTTCAATTGACAATTTTATCAATTGGGCATTCAATAATTTCGAAGATTGAAGTTTTTTCTACCGTGGAATCAAGAGTTCTTCTACACTAATCCTAAGCATTTCTCAACTTTTACAATTTCATCCTTACACTTTGTTTTTATTGTATGAAATTAAATTATTTATTTATTTGCATTATTCTATGAAATTTCGGTTCGAATTATTAGAGCTGTCATCCTGGGAGTACAAGCAACCCAAACCGTCAATAGAAGAACCATCCGAGCTAGACCTAAAGGTTGTGAAAAGGCATATGAAGGATATCGAGTAGACTATTTCAAATAGTCGAGGTAATTATCCTTCTTCGTACACTTACAAGTTATTGCTAGGAGTAACTGAAAATGTGTCTATCAAGGGCTAGAGGAGCTTGATTCAATATCGAATATTTGGTTTCAGGAAACTCAAGTCTCAATGTTTAAAAGAGAGGATCATTTATCCCATCTATGATAATTTTTGGATGGACCCTGTTCAATATGCACTGAAGGAAGGAGGTATCATGATTGTGGAAAATGAAAATGGCGAGTTGATTCCAACAAGGATGGTTACTTGTTGGTGAATCTTTGCAGACTACAAGAAGCTAAACAAGGCTACCAAGAAAGATAATTTCTTGTTTCTTTTCCTGGATCAAATACTTAACAAAATCGCTGGGAAAGATTTTCCTTCTTTTTAGATGGGTATGATTGGTATGACAAATGACCATTTGACACCTCCTAGGTTAAAGACGATCCCTAATAACATTAAGGGAGTTCTCTTTCTTTGTCATTATTTTTTATTGTCAGTTTTGTTTTTTTTATTTGAATAAAATGGCAGACTTGGATAAAATTCTCATTGGATTATTATGTTAAAATAAATTATGTCTAAGAGATTGGAATTTAAGTGGGGCTGCTTGTTACCCCTCTAACCTTTCTTGGGAATTGATTTTAACATAATGTTCCAAAAAAATATTTTCTAAGTGGAAAAATAAATTTTAATTTGTTGAATAAAAGGGTCAATTTTGATCCAAGTTTCAGTTTTCGCTTTATTTTCAAAGTATTTTCTAGTACAAGTATTTAATTTAATTGCTTTCAATAAATAGTTGTGTTTTCAGTAAATATTTTAAACTAAAATATTTTTTTTAAAATTTTATTTTTAATAAATAAGATAATAAAAATTAATATATTAATTGTTATTAACTTTGTATATCATTAGGAGTAGTAATATTTTAATAATAGTTTATGTAATAGCTCATTTTTCAGTGGTGTCGGAAACAGTAGTTTCGGAGCCACCAAATTTGACGAGTAAGTTCGTAAATATTATTATTTAATATTTATGAGTCAAATGTGATTTTTAAAACGGTTTTTGATTTGATAATTTATGTTATATAAGTGATTTATTAAGTTCAAGTTGTTTTAGAAAATAAGGTATCGAGACCTTGTTTTTATAAGCGAGACGTAAATATTTTTATAAATATTTACAGAGTGTCATTAAGGTGGTATTAAAGTTTCGTTAAGAAATTTTAACGTTTCAATGGTTAATTAATTAAAAGGATCAAATTAAAAAAGTGCATTCCTAGGACTCCGTTCAGTAAATCAAACTCATAAATATTTTTAATAAATATTTACGAATCTATTTGTGTAGTTAATTAGTTTCGATTAAGTGAATTTACTTGAATTAAAAGTAATTAGGTATAAGGACTAAATTGCATATAGGGTTAAAGTTGAATTCTAGATTAAGGAAAAGTAAAGGACTAAAGAAGCAATTATACCATTGCTTATAAATGAGGTGGTATAAGTTTTTTAAAAATTTAAATTTAAAATATATATTATAATATTATAATATTATATCTTAATGTTTAAGTATATATATTATATATATTATATTATATAATAATAAAACAAAGAAATAAAAGAAAAAGAAATAGAGAAAGAAACAGAAAAGCAAAAGCGAAGCAGGAGAAAAAGAAGGAAAGGAGAAAACTAGGGTCTCAAAGTTCCATGTTCAATTGGTTAGTCAATTTAGTCCCTTTTTCTTTTAAATTTTATGTTTTTGGAATTTGGCATTAAATACTACCCGACACATGTCAAAATTTTAGCAATTATTGAGTTTTTAGATGTTGTTAATGTTGAATAATTTTAGTATTAGGGATTAAATTGATAGATTTTTAATTTAGAAGTGAAAAATGATTGAATTGTAGAATAAATTATAAATTTTGAGTAATTGGGACTAAATTGTGAAAAATTCAAAATTGAAGGATTTAAGTGAAATTAGAGAGTTAAATCTAGTTTAAAGTGGAAATTGAATGAAAATATTGAATTGATTGTGAAGAAATAAAATTAGTCTCGGTTTAAGGTCTAAATTGGAATTTAGACAAATGTTGAGTAAAAATTGAAATATGCAATATGAAATTGAATTATATTGTATTGATGAATTATAATTGTTTTAATTCCGTAGCTAACGTCACACCGGAATCCTCGACTAAAAAGGGGAAAGATAAAGTCGACGAGGAATAGCTCGAAATTTTTGGTTTATATTTCTATAATTTGAATTTAGTTGTTAATTGTTATAATTCAATTTAATGTATATGGTAAATGTTGAGGTGAGAACTATTGTGTTTTGCATTTGAAATGGATTGATTTAGTATGTGATGAATTTATTGAATTTATATTGATTGAATTGGTATATATATATTGAATATATTGATTATTTGAATTGAAATGATTATTGGTTGTATTTGAAAAGTGAATTGAAACCCTATTAACTGTATCGAACTGAGTCGAATATAGATGGCATGCCATAGGATTGGAAGAGTTCAGAGATTTCTTCGACTTCGAGTCAATGAGACACTGGGTGTCAATTTACTACTTCGGATTAATTCGATGGGGCACTGGGTCCCAATTTACTTAGGTTTAACCGATGAGACACTGGGTGTCAAATTATTACTTCGAATTATCCGATGAGGCACTGGGTGCCAAACTGGTGTGTTTTGGTTGGATCCGTGTATCCGTTCGAGTCCGAGTCGTGTTAATAGTGGTAAATGAATAATAAAGTTTTATAATTGATATTGAAATGATATGGTATGAGAAATGGAAGTGAAATAGTGAATTGAAATAGAATGTGGAATATGTTGCAAATATATGGAATTTATGAGTTACATACTCATGAAATGACTAAGGAATGGATATTGCAATTGTATAATGAAATATGAAATATACTCATGAAATGACTATGAGTTTATACTCAGTGTACGGTTTTGTTTCCCATGCGCAGATTAGGTACTTAACTTTTGATCGCTGATTCAGCATCCAACAATGATTCCGAACTCAAATGTGGTGATGTTTATCCTTTGTGTCGGCATGTACCTAGGGTGTCTAAATAATAGTTATTTTATGGTTTGATTGTAAATGAGTTTATAAGTTTAACTTTGGTTGGTTTTATACATATAAATATGTGTTTGTTTTTGAAGCCATATTATGGCATGATAAATTGAACTAAATTTAGATAGGTGCATGTGAATTTAATTCTATGTTTAAGTGCTCATGAACTAGGCAAACTGATTTGGATTTGGTATGTTTATAATTTGGATTAAAATGATGCTTTGATGACTTGTTTTGATGATATGAAATGTTTGAAATTTCTGTTTGTTTGATTTGTAAACTCTGGTAATGCTCCGTAACCCAGTTTCGACGAGGGATATGGGTTGGGGTTGTTACAGTTTAAGCTTATTTTTATTAGAGTTTGTGTTAACTTTTACCTTACAATTACTTTAAATACCACCACTTTCCCTCTCTATTCACATCACCTACCAACCGAGGGCCTCACCCTTTTTCCCTTTCCATTGCCACATATCACCTACCCTAACCCCCCAACCATCGACACCCATACCTGCTAGCAGCAACAGCCGCACGCCCTAGCTATTAACACCTTGCATCGCACCTCTTTTGTTGCAGCATTATCGAACCCTACAAGCCACCATTCGGCCATCCGCTATAAGCTACCAAGCCATCTCACCTTCTATATCCACCGCCCAAATTGCCGTTAGCCATCTAACCAACCCTTACCCGACACCAATTGCTTCACCCTCACATTATTTTCTAAAGTTCTTATTACTTTAATTACAAAGGTGGTAAGAAATTTCTTTCCAAAATTTTAATTTGATTTGATTATTTAAATTTTCAATTTTATATGAATTGATTATATTTTATTCTAATTAAAATTTGGGAAATTATTATTATTTTCCATCTTATGTGATGTTCAAGTTGAACCATGCCTCCTAAAAGAACTCGTGCCTCTGTTTAGGACGAAAAATCACAAAACAAATTCCACTGCGAAGAAGCTAAGATGAGATATGAGAGCATCTTTAAGAAAAAAATAAATGCTTCCGGAGAAAGGTTTTACTTTGGGGAAAAGTAACTACACTAATTTCATGGCAAACATTCAAAAATTTGCTGAGGCTCTAAAATGGGAAGTGTTTTGTGAAAAAAGGCCAAATTCAAGCGATGAGTTAGTTCTGAAATTTTATGCAAATTTGACCTTAGGTGCTTTAACAAAATTTTCCAACTAAGGAATTAAGGTACCTCTAAACCTGAGTTCCATTAATGAATTTTATGATCTACGTGATTTCGAAGATGATGAATATTCTTCCTTAATGGAAAATATTGAGGTGGAGAAATTGTAATAAATCTTATAAGAACTCACAGTTTCGGGTTCTAAATGGACTGTCGAAACACGAGACTCATACTTGTCACAAAGAATACTTGACCCCATTAGCGAATGTATGGTTTTATTTTTTCAAATTCAATATTATGCCTACCGCACATGGGACTACAATTTCAATAGAACGAATGGTTTAACTATACTCAATTATGACAGCAAAGACAATTAATGTAGGAAATATCATTCTTAAAGAAATTTGAAATTGTGTCGTAAGACGTTTGGGTACAGCCTATTTCCCTTTTACAATAACAATTTTATGTTTGAAGGATAGTATTCGTGCAAACGTAAAAAAGACAGGATAAAATCTAGGTACAATTGCTGATTGGGACCTTGTTTGAGTAGCAGGAAATTCTATTCTTCAAAAGCAAGCTAAGTCGATCGATGACATCGAAGAAGATGAAATTCCTATAGAATCAGAAACAGTGCAGCCAGTTGAAATTCCTGACTTGGCAAAGCCAACTAAACCAGTCTTCGAACCTGACATGACTACCCCAACGTTTAAAACTCATTCTCCTCGCCTAGATCTTCGAGATGAGCTATTGGATTTAATGCAACATATGTAGTGGCAAGAATAAGATTATTGTAGATACTCAAAAATACGAGATGACTCAATTAGAGATGCTTTTAAGAAAATATTTCACAACCCATTTGTTTTTATTCCTGAATTTCTTGATTTTATATTCGATCCATGGATTTCGATGTTGAGGAAGGAGCGAGGTGATTTAAGAAAAAACAAGGACAATGAAGCAAAAATGGGTAGAATTTTGGGGGGTCTACAAATAAATAAAAAAGGGGGATCTTTCTTTACTTTATTTTTCTTTTTAGGATATTTTAAGTTTTTATTTTTAGATTTCTTGGGATATTTCTATTTCTTGCATAATAAAATAAGATGTTCAAATCATTAATAAAATTGAAAAATTTGAAGAATAAGAAGTGTAGCAATAGATATGTACATATTTAGGATTGGATCTTTCTAGGAAAAGCTTGGCATTTAAGCAGTCAACTTGACTCACCTCCTTTTCTTGAGATCCTACCTGGTGTACAGTATCTATTCACTTATGTATTTTCGATCCATATTGTTTTTAACAATGGGGACATTGTTCATCTTAAGTAGGGGGACCACAAATTGAAATTATTTTTTTCAAAATTCATTTTTCGTATCCAATTATGATTAAGTTATATTTTACTCAAAATTTTGAATAAAGTTATATTATCTCAATAATTGTTATGATTAGCTGAATTATGACATAAATGCTATTTTTAATAAAGTATGTAAATCAAACCATGAAATTTTTAAATCCTTAGAATAGATAAGCATGCATGAAAGTTTAAGTCTCTAGAATTGACTTAGTAATTTATTGAGGCGAAATCCTAGGAAGCATGGAATTTTGAAATTGATTTAGGCAAACTTTTATTTGGACCGTTTGAGCCTTTCAAGCCAATCTTAATGAATAACTATCCCTTGAAACCCAACTTTGAGACTATATGGCCTAATTTTATTCAAACCTTGCAATAGTAAGTCATCCATTCTCTCATAATTATCTCTAAAATGTCCTAAACACTAGACTCAGTCTATCCAAAATATTCTCTAAAAATAAGTTTGGGGGAGTTGAGAAGAAGTATCAATACTCAAAAAAATTTGTAGTACATGCAATAATATGGTCGAGTGTGTTAAAAAAGAGAGCATATGTACTCGAAAAAAACAGATGTACAAAGAGCATGTGTACTCAAATGTAAAATTAGTTGGTAAATTTTAAGGTATTTATTCCGAAGGTCCAAAGCAAGCCGAGTCTAGGTTTTTTAGCTTAAAATTATCTATCTTTTACCTACCCCTAGCCAAGCCACGTTACAACCTACTCAAAAGACCTATTGATTCAGATTTTTGTGCTGACTACATTAGTGGAGAGAAATTGTTAAACTCAACTTATGAAGGCATAATTAAACTTAGGGATGCAGTTTAGTATTGAATGAGCAAATACAAGTTAATTGGTAAGAATTTAGCATATCTTTATTGAGAATACATTTAGTCTATTCTTGCTATCATGATAATAAAGAGAATAATTCAAACAATGTGTATACTTGAGTTGCATAATTTCAAAATTCTTGTTCTTGAGCATAATTACACTAAACTCATAATTGTGGGAAATGATTTTGGAGAAATTTTTCAAAGGTTATTTTCTTAAAATTCTTTTTCAATTTTTGCATTACTCAGGACGAGTAATTAATTAACTCTGGGGGTGTGAAAATACTAAAATATATAGACTTTTTTTAGCACCTTTTGAGCACTAATTCATGCAATTTCTAATAATTTCTGTTGAATCTTATATTTTATTATAAAATAATTAAATTGAGCTTAATTTATAAAAAAATTGAATCTTAGTTATTTTTATAAATTTTTCATAATTTGGGTTATTTTTAACAGTTTTGCACAAAAGGTGAAAAATCAGCTCAGCAGTCACCTTGAAAGAATTAATTGACGAGGCACATTGGGAGCTCAAGATGATGAATTAACAACCATGGAGGACTTAAATTTATGCTCTTGTCGCAAATTAGATGACCTAATTAATTTTTTATTGAAGAAAAATGGGCAGCTTGAAGTAGAGAAAATGACCTGAATTGAGCAAATAAATGAGGATGAACAAGCCCAAGAGAGCAACCCAAACCTTCCCATCTAGCTGAGCCAATCAGCTAATTTTGGCTGATTTTAACACTTACAAATCAGCCCTTTAACTCTTCCTAAATGTCGTTCAAACCCCTCATGTTTTTGTGCATTTCTTTTCTAGCCACAAGCTAAAAATAGCAAAATCAATTCAACATCTTCTTCCACCTAGCATGGCCAGCCATAAAGAGGGGGATTTGGTGCTATTTTTAGCTAATCAATGCTACCATCTCCCACTATAAATACCTTTCACCACCTCTTTATTTTTCATCAACTTATTCATCCATACAGCTTTTCATTCATTTCCCTCTTTCACTTTCTTTACCTTTCGAATTTTCTTTCTTCCCTTGCAATTTACCCTTTTGAAAAATAGCTAGCACGCCCCTTGTAGCAGCAACAATCAAGTATTCATGAAGGCCTTGGATCGATGGAACAAGTAGAGAAGAAGAGAAGCACACTAGACTGGCTTCAGAACAATACCGAGATTTGTTTTATAGTTCCCTTCTATTAATCTATTTTTTTAGTTTATGTTGTGATCATGAATATGAACACTTGTTGGGTTGATGTTCTTAAATTATTTAAAATGACTTAAATTTCATTCGTGTTAGATTAATTTCATCTTGTCCACTTAATTTGTTAAAATCATGTTTGTGTTGTTATAAGCCTTGGTAGTTTGTTCAATTAACTAAAATCATGACTATGTATACTTGCATTTTAATTGCAAGGTAACAAAAATAATAATTATTAATCGGATTGAAATTATAATTAATCGACACAATATCTAATTGGTGTATGTTTAATCTTTTAAGGTAGTTGAGGTTAAATTAACGATGGTATTAAACAATACTTTAGCCTTGCATAACTTGTAAGATTATTTTGATTAAATTGTTTCAATATAGGAATATATTATTACATCACTTTATCTTATACTTGCTTATGAAAATTGATTAATTGTTTGAATTAACATAGAAACATGTTTAAGAGATTAATTGATTTAGTAAGTATGTATGTGCATTAGTTAACAAAAGACCAAGTTTCCATGAAATTATTCGTAACAACATGAACATAGTTTTGATAAATCTAAGTTCAAGAATAAAATTGATCTAACACATTTATGTCATATTGATTAAAACCATTTTTAGAAGTTGTTCATTTGGAATTTTATTTTCTTAGTTAAACACTTAGTTCATTTTTAGTTTTCATATCACCTTTTCAAATCAACATCTTTTTCCTCACCAAATTATTTAATTTTACATTTAATAAATAATCGCTTGCACAGTCCCTATGGATATGATAACTCGACATACTTGTCACTTTATTACTTGTTACAATTGTGTACACTTGCACATTTCCATCGTTCCAGTATGACACTTGTTCAATTTCCTTAAGCAAGATGAGTCATATTTATATGTGAGTGTGTCTTCTGAAATGGGGTTCTTCCTTCTTCTTTCTTTTCCTTAGGTGGTATATACTAAAACCTTTCTTAAATCTGAATGTATCCTACCTCGATGATCTAAAAGCTAAGGTTCTTTTATGACCAGTAGTTACTTCCCATCAGGGTAAGTATTTTAGCTCTGCATGTTAAGTATTGAATGAGTAAATATGTATATGGTAATTGAACAACGAGATTGTAAGTATATGGTTTCTGCATGGGAATGACATCGATTGAAATGATAAGTACTTTTTATGTACAATAATATTAATGGTGAAATTATGTTTCTAAGAAACGGTTGCTGCTAGTTCGTGATGGATATATGGATCTGGAGCTTTTAACTGCATTTAGTAAGATTCAGGTAAGTTCCATACTGACTCATGCATTTATATTGTTCATATTGTGATTCATCTATAGAAAATCGATTGAACTATAGATCTGAAGTCATGAAGATTATAGTATGTGATGATTGGGAACGAGTATTGAAACATTGAATTATGGCTAAGTATGCATATGTTTGAAATGTATACTATGAGACACGTGTTCTGTTTGGGTGTATAGTTGAAATTAGATTGTGTCAATGCATGAAAATTCTGTCAAGAGAGTTTGTGTCTGTTCACTGAGGTGGTGTCTAATGGAGTTTGTCGGGCACTAAAAGAAAGAGAAGTGACAAAACCATTCTATGAGATACGAACCTTTGTTAAAGTCAGAGGAGTTAATATCCTAGTAACTGAAAGAAGTATTTGTCAGTTTTATGATACTCCATATCTTTATCATGATTACTTGTACAAAACAGATCTCAAGGAATTCAATAATGTAGACATAAAAGAGACTTTGATATTCTTAATAGAAGGAAAATAAGTGTGGACATATAAAATGGCAACAACAATACCTGAAACATTCAATCAACCATTAATGACCCTAAAAGAAAAAATATGGATGAAATTTGTATGTTCAAGGATCTGGCCTACAGTTGATCTTTCAGATATTAACCCGATCCAAGCTATCTTAGTTTACGCCATCATGCAAAAGAAGCAAGTATGCATTGATACATGGATATATCAAAATATGATTGAATCTGCACGAAATAAAAAAAAAGAACATTCTTTCCGCATCTGATTACAGGGTTATGTAAAAGAGTAGGAGTGCCTATGGAGCAGCTGGATAAAGAGATGAATCCTCCAAAGAAGTTGCTAGGAGATAATGTTTATAAATAGTACATGATTTTATAGAGGAAACAAAAGGAGGAGAGGAGGACTCCAAGAGGAAGATGAATAATGCATAAAATATATATATTTTTAGTATATTTATTTAGGTTAAAATTCTATTAAGAAATTAAGTTCATTGTTAGGATATTGTAATTAGTAATGTTTAATAAACTATTAGAATTCAATTGACATATTTATAAATTTTTGTACAAACTCCTTACATAGTAGAAACACAAACAATATGAATTTTCAGTAATCAACGGAGGAAGCACTCAGAAAATTACCAACGAAACTATTACAATCAATCGAGTAACTTCTTTCCTTTATTCTTATGACCATACATTGAGAACAATGTATTTTCTAAAGTGTAAGGGGGGTAACATAGAAGTTTTTGTTTAGTTTTTACGCTTTTCTTTGATTTTCCTTGTCAATCATGTGCTTGAACTTGTAGAAAAACAAGTGATTGGTTAGGAGCATGTACATAGGTTGATTGTATTTACAATAAATTTGGCATGAGGATAGGTGATTTTAAATTTTTATTATTAGACTGTTAAGTTTTATATATTACACTATAAATAGGCATTAAGCAATTGTATAAATAAACTATTTTATAATAATGTCTTGAGAGTAATATGATTATTCTTAAAAGGTCTTTAGTCAAGTATTATTGTTGGATAGGACAACAATAATGCATTAAGACTTACATGTAGTTGATTGATGATAAAGAGTTGTCATTGATATGGAATGTCAAAATCGATGCATGAATATGTGTTAGAGAACAACATATTGGACTGACCCGTTATGAGTATGTTTCTTGGATTATTATGTAATTGTCACAACATTACTCATAGTGATTAATATGTATATGATCCTCAAACTTGAGATCACCATAATCCCAACATCGTGAGTTGTATATTTTGATCTGATCAAACGTATAATCGAATCGGTTGTTCTATAAAGGCTGATGTTGGATATACCACGATCTATGTAGAGGGATATGGCTGATCGATATAGGATAAGTCCCTCCTACATATCTTAGGCCACTTGATTGAGTGAGACTAGAAATGCATGGCCATGCTCAAATAAGCTGATATGAGATGTCATACTTATTTGTATATCATAGTCTACTTAAGATATCAAGGAACATGGAATGGACTATGCAAGTGTGACTATTCCATGACTTGTGTCCAATCCAGAGATAAAGGACTTAAGGATTATTGCATGAAAGGTTAATCATAAAAAGGTTATGTCGAATCATGATTTCTTGTGACTTAGGTAGCAATGATGCATTGCTAGGTGCCACTCATTGTTTGTAACATTAGAATCGTTCTAGTATTACTGCTAACGTTATAAGAACCTACAGGGTCACACCCTATAGTTGAAATGAACGGAATAAAACATAGTTGGTATTGTGTTTGGTTTTCACTTGAATTAAATTAATTATAGAATTAATTTAATTGGATAATCAAATATCGAACACATTATGTACAAGGTCATTATGCATAATGAGAACATGAATTTGGTTAGTATATAAATTCAAATAAATATATAGTTTATCAAATCATTATTATAATTAATGTAATTATAATTTTCGGTTTAAAACATAGTTATATTTATTTAATTTCTAGAAACCCTAAAAATAGATATAAAAATCTCGTTTTTTTTTTACTTGGTGTCTAGCAGCCGTCAAAGCAAAATTTTTTTCCAAAACAGTTTTGGGGATTTCTTCCGTTCATTGTCAACTGGGTGGATTACGTAGAGGCCGGAGTCACGATAGATTAAGGCTTGGTTCCATAGTAGATCAGATTACTCGTTGCTGAGGCGTTGCTATCTACTTAGAATAAAGATTCGGTAATTTCGAAACCTTTATTTCACCCCGATTCGTTCCTCACACATGGATCCATGGTTAGGATCGCCAAATGTTTTAATTTTCCGCTGCGCCATAGGGGTGCCGACGTTCCAACAAAAAGAAGGAATTTTGAATCTATTTTTAGTTACCCTTTACCTTCACTTATAAATACCATGCACCAATCCCTTAATCCATCATCCCTCAAAACTCATTTCTCTTCTATCATTATCATTTTCTATACATTCCATTTCCCTTTCCCTTCCCTTGCATATTCACCCATCCCCTTTCCATCTTTTAGCCACAAAAGCATTCTTTGGCAGACCACCTTAGGAGCTCCTTAGCAAAAGAAGCATCAAGCAGAACGGAGGAGCACATTAGTCAGAATAGATCCGAAAGGCTGCTGAACTGAATAGAGTTTACTCTTTCCTCTTATTATTTATTTTAATCACGTTTTCTTTGAGTTTATTTTTTTTGACATCAACGATAATATTTTAAATTCTATTTGCTAGGATGATTATGTTAATTCAATAAGATTTATTTTATTCATGTTTAACATGTTTAGGCCTCAGTCAATCATGTTTTCAATTAATATCATGATGCATTTCATTCATACATGATTGGGTGAACTCAAATTAGTTGAGCGATCCTAACTAGGGCTAGTAGACGCATAATTGAAAAGTGCAATGCTCAATTTAGATCCTTAAACGCGACTAAGTTGAGGTTAGTAATATCTTTAGTTATCTCTATTGTCTTGCATAGTTTTTAGGTTTATGTAATTAAACTGTTGCAAATGTAAATGTCCCTATGACATTACATAAATGCTAAGAAACCCTTAGTCTAATATGACCAGTAAAATGCATATTTCACTAAGTAAAAGATCCGAGAGGACTTAATTTGGTTTCCAAACTCATGAAAGATCGAGTTCCCATGGAAGTATTTTCGAACATTGCTAAGCATGATAAAGTAAATTGAATTGATTAATATAATTATCCTAGCCCATTTAATGTTGACTATTTTTGTTGCTAAAGTCATTAATTCATACATTTAGGTAAATTGCATCTAAATTAGAATTGCATAAGGATCAATCTTTGCATCTAATTAATTTTACTTAATTTAATCATCTCAATCCAAATTATTGAGTTTTTACATCAAATTGTGAATTTATAATTTTCCAATTAATTGATTAAGTTTATACAGTCCCTGTGGAGACGATAACTCATTTCACTTGCTTATTACTTGAACAATTGTGTACACTTGTGCATATTTCTCGTTACAATAATCAAATGTACCAAATGATATAGAGAATACAAGGAAACGAGTATGTTAGTATGAATGATAAATTATTGTATTTATGATTATTTGGTTGACTAAATTGGTGAATATTGAGATACTTAGGGATAACCTAAAGCATTGTTTGGTATACACCCAAAGCCAAAAAGCTAACTCTATTTATTCATTTTTAGTGCTTATTTTGAGCCAGAACCCTTTTTTGATGAACCTTTATACAAAACCTGAGATAAAAATGATAACTTGTGCTTACCATTTTCTTTGGTCCTGAACTGCATAATTATAGACGTCCGGTGTAACATCCCAAATTTTAGGCTAGAAGAAATAGGTTTTGAACAAGGCAAACATTTGGTTAGGTGTTCTATTAAACATTAATAAAGAGGTTACCAAACTTAAGAAACGAGTTTTATCAACAAGTCTAAATTTTTGGAAGACACTTCGATGTGACACGCCAGATTCGACCATAACTCCTAGGCCGGGTTTGGGATGTTACACTTAGTGGTATCAGAGTCAGGTTGCAAAACTCGGCTGTGGAATGGGTTTTGAAAATATTTGAAATTTTTGGAAAACTGCTTTTGAAGTGTTTTAGAAGGTTTACAAGTGTGGCACATCGAGTCTCCAGCGCCGAATCCATAAGTTTTCTTTATACTATAAACTGCTTGAACTAAAATACACTAAGGGACTACTATAGATAGTAGGACTATACTGAAACTCATTAGTTAGAGTAAACTGAGACTGTAGGAAGCTAGAAACTGTACGGAGACCTTGATTTGCGAAAACAAAACTCTGATTACTGCTTTTCATAAGACATCTGTTAATAATTACTGGAATTACAAACTGATGCATAAAACTTCGTAAACAAATAATACGTTATTTGATATGAGCACTAGAGGTACACACGGACGAGGTACAAGAGACCATGGTAGAGGTCGTAGAGATGCTCGAGTTGGGTCCTCGTCGTTTGGCCATACACCTAATTTGGAACTAGAGTGTGCAGCGGAAGCGTAGTGGTGGAGTCTGTGTTATGCGACTGATCTGATAATTGGAAATTTCGAGGACGAAATTTATTTAAGGAGGGGAGAATTGTAACACCCTGAATTTTGGGCCTAATAGGTTTTGAACAAGGCAAACATTTGGTTAGGTGTTCTGTTAAACATTAATAAAGAGGTTACCAAACTTAAGAAACGAGTTTTATCAACAAGTCTAAATTTTCGAAAGACACTTCGATGTGACATGTAATACCCCGAAAATTACTACAGTAATAAAGTAAGACAATATCCTTGATATAGTAAAATAAGGAAATAAAGTGATAAAAGGGTAATATTGAGTTATGTCAACATTAGGAAGTATATTATGACATATTAATTCAAGAAATAATTAAATTGCAAAAGTGAGAAAATTTTGTTTCCCAATAGTAAATACTCAAAATTTGAGGGGTTAAAGTGTAAATACAAAAAGTTGAAGGACCAATATTGTAAATATTTAAGGGTGGAATAATTTAGAAACTAAGGAAAATGGATGAATTAGGACCAAATTGAAAAGGTGAAGAATTTTGAGGACTAAATTATAATTTTACCAAATTTAGTGATGACTCAAGGATGAAATTTCAAAAGATTATAAAGGGCAAAATGGTCAAATAGAGGGAGAGAATTCTAGAAGGTAATGATGATGTTTGTGATATTTTTAATTAATTAATTAATTAAATGTTATTTAATTAAACATTTAATTAAGATTTTATTAAGATTTTAGTATTATTTTATTATTAAATGATTAATATAAAAGGGAGGAAAGATGATGACAGATCATCATCTTTCCATGCAACCAACATTAGAAGAGAAAAGAAGAAAGAAAGTTTTCCTTTCTTTACAATTTGGTCCTTTCACCAAAAATTCACTATTTTTGCTTAGAAATCAAAAGAATTTCCATAGCTTCCAAGAGAGAAAAATAATAAGGAGAAATTGGGGAGATAGAATGTCAAGTTAGATTCAAGAAATAGAGGCTGGAGGAGAGAGAAAATCAAGTTAAAGATTGAAATCAATAGCATACGGTAAGAACATCAAGATTTCAATATATTTTTAAGTTTGTTATTGTTGAAAAAGTATGGAAATGATGTTATAGTAGAGTTTTATTATATAAGGTCTTACGTTCTTGATATATTATTGAAGAGAAATAAGTGAAAGTGATGAGAAATATTATAGAGAAACGGAATAAGGGAGTTATACACCTAGTAATCAACATTTTGCACTAAAACAGTTTTGGACAGCAACAGTAGGTTAATTTTGAAAAATCACCATAAATTGTAGAAACAAAATTATAGTATTAATAAAATGTGTAAATAAATCTTATTGAGTCTAGTTTCTCATAGAAGAAACGGTGTAAGTAATGGAATTGTAAATCATGAGATATAATAAATTTTGTGAGACAAGTTCGAATGAATTCGGGTTCCCTATTCTGACTTGGAAAAATCATTAAAAATTGTACAAAAATAATTATGGGTTAAAATTTATATGTTTAAAATTATTAGTGAGTCTATTTTAATATAAACAAACAGGAACATCATTTGAATTCTGTACAAAGATATAATTAATTTTTAGTCAAGAGGGGTCTGAACTGTCAAACAGTGAAACAGGGGAAACTTTAAAGAATAAAATGTACTTATTGGATAAACAAAAAATTCTTAAAATTATATGGTAAGAATATACATGAGTATAGTTTCAGAGAAAATTTTCGGATCTCAATTCGGAGTTCTGTAGCTTAAGATATAATTAATTTAGTGACTATGACCAAGTGAACAGCTTGTTATGAGTAAACAAGTTAATAGTGGTATAATGTATATATCAAGGATGTGGAATGGAGTGGAGGAGGAGGAAAATATATGTGAATATTCATCTAATATGAGTTTATTTTAAAATAGCTAATTTACATGTTTTAGGTTCAGGGACTAAATTGAATAAAAGTAAAATTTTAAGGGTAATTTTGTAAAATGTCAAAAAGTGACCAAATTGCATGAAACGAATTGTTTTATTATTTAAATTAATAAATTGAATGAAATATTAATTTATATCAAGATTGGGAGGAAATTCGAGGAAAATAGAAAATTACCAAAATGCCCCTAAATTTTGGTATTTCTGCAATTTAGCCTGGTAAGTTCGTGTAACTTGAATTATATTCTTAGATGATTGAAATATATATATTGGATTGAGAAATTGATTTGAATTGTGAACATGAGAAATTGTGAATTGAATGAAATGGAAATGAAGCTTTGAATTACATGAGTAAATATCGGGTCTCGTAGGCCCTATTTATTATGAATATAATATTTCGAGGATATGTTGTAAAGAATTATAAAAGCACGTTAAAAATTAGTTTTAATTCAGATGAAATTTTGTAACTCGGTTTAATACGCATGCAAATGTATGTATTCTAGTAATGTCTCGCACCCTATTCCGCCGTCGAATACGGGTAAGGGGTGTTACAATGTGACATCGTCAGATTCGGTCATAACGTTTAGACCGGGTTTGGAGTGTTATATGACACACTAGATTTGACCATAACTCTTAGGTCGGGTTTGGGGTGTTACATCTGGCCAATACATATTGAGGGTTAAATAGTTACATTACAGTGGTTTTTTAAAAATAGAGCGACAGGAAAGATCAGTGGAGTATAGTGATTATAGGTTAGCTTAAAAGTACATAAAGAAAATTAAACGAGTAGAATAAGTTCGTGAAAATAAAAGCAATTGTCAATGAGGTACTGTGAAAAAGAAAGAAAAGTGACAAAGTCACAAATATAGAAAAACTTATTCATTATTGCACAAAAAAAACCTCGTGAGCTAGCCGTAGTTACTATATGATGTTGAGATTTCCTATAAGGAGACATAAGGAAGGTAAGAGAAGAAGAAATAAGGCGATGAGCGAGAAAGGGTCATTAAAGGGAAGAATAGAGGACAATATGATGTGTTAAACTGTTTTTGTGCTTGAAACTATTTGATACTAACTATTCTTGAATTCCATACATGACCTAAGCCTCAGAACATTACAAGCCGAAAAGCCCTATGTGATTTAGGTAGGTTTATTCATAATTTGAAATTATACTGAATAATTGCATTTACGACTGTTTGTATTCTACTAGGACAATCAAATACCTTGTATAATTTATTAATGGATTCCTACATTTGAGACCCTTAATGCTTGTATGCTTTGTAATATACTAAACTTAGGTGTTTGATATCAAAAGTGATAAGTCAGCTATATATCATGCCAAGATTATGTGTGAATATGAAATGCTTATTCATGTGCTCCAAAGCTAACATTTGTACCATACTTTCTCAAGTGTCGTCTTTTCATTTATTATTTTTGTTTGTTTTACTTGAGGATAAGCAATGACTTAAGTGTGGGGGAGTTTGAATACAAGTATTTTTGTTAAGTTTTAATTATGTTTTCACAATTTTAATTAAATTCAGTAAAGTGTGTAATTTGAGTCTTTTATTGACCTAAGGGGCCGAATAAGGCTTAAATGTGAGTTAATATACTTTGTGAACATGTAAGACACCATTAGAAGGTGCGCTAACTCGATATTGGTCACTGTGTTGCAACACGACGCACTGAATGTCGTACATAGTGAACAGAATAGAAGAATTCCAAGACTACCTTTGGTGTTGTGACATAGCTTAAGGATGTTGCGACACACCCCTGAAGATACCCTAAAGATGAACATACTACCCTCGATGTCGTGACATCACCTCTGTACAGGAAATAATTACGAGCCAGAGGCATTTTGGCCCATACAATCAAACATTAAACATGAGGATGACAGCTGACCTAGGTTAAGGATGACGACTAATCTAAAGTCTATAAATAGGCTCATTTAACACATGTTATGGACAACATTCGTTTTGTATGATTTCCCCCTTAGATTTAGTCTTTAGTTTTTCTCTTTTTTTAGACTTTAGGTTTATTTTGGTTTTGTTATTTGTTCTTGTCGAAGAAATCAGATTTGTGAAACATAATCAAACTCTGTGAGGATTCTGCACTCATTTCTAATACAGATCAGGCTTCTTGTAAACTTTATACTCTTGAATTATTATTCATGTTTACTCTTTCTATCAAGTTTATATTGTTTATGAGATTTATGAGGAACTAATCCTCCTATGGGAGAATAGCGAGTGGAGATATGATTAATTAACTGTTTTGTAGGGTTTTATTAGCGGATTAGCTATTTAGGAAAGGAAGAACCTAAAACCTAAGCTTGACAATCCCAGGAAGTCATTAAGGTGGGAATTAACCTAAATTTGGTATGCCCTATCCGTGATTACCTTAACCCTGAATCGATCTAGACTATGAGGTTGAGAGATAAATAGTTCTTGTTAACTCATTATTTTAGTGGAAGATTGGAAGATCTTGCTGGGATTTCGACTAGTTGATTGAACAAGAAAACTCGAAGCAACAGTTGGTTATATTATTTGATTTCTTGTGCATTATTTATTTCTTTTCTTTCTTCATTATTATTAGTATAGATCACCAAAACTTGTCTTTTTATCTCATCATAATATAATTCATTTAAAGTACTAACTAGATCTATTTATGCTTACGTTAGAATTAATTTAGTGCTCGCCTCCCTTGGGTACGATCCTCGGAGTACTCATCTACTATGTTGTAACTATATTACAACCTGACCCGTATACTTGCAAATACTGCCTTTTCATATATTTTGTGCAAGATTTCTACTATGGATGTTGGTACATCTAGAGGCGATCAGTAGATCACACAATCTCGTTATTAATTCGATATTTTTTCAATTGTTTTAAAGCTCAATTTTGTCGCATGTATATAGGTTTTATGAATTGTTAATTTTGAATGTTGGCATAACTTGAACTCTATCTTGTGCTTGATTTTGGCAATGTTAAGTTTAATCTAAATGGTGAGTTTTTAGAAAATATGGTTCAATTATGAATGAAAGTTAAAATAGCTTGTTTAAACATAGATTAGCATAGTTGAGAAGTTGATTTTGAGTGGCTAGTTGGTTGGATGAATGGTTTGTGATTGAATAAGTTGAAATGGTAAATTTGGTGCTAATTTGAAGTTTTGTTAAAATGGTTGAATTGAAATGGTTAGAGGCAATATTTTAGTATGTGTTTGAAATGTTGTTGTGTAGGAAAAGTTACGTAAATATGCACTAAATGTAAAGAATGGGAGGTATCCATGAAATAGGTACCAAATGGCCTAAATTTTACGAAAAATAGAGTCCATGTTCCGACAACCAATCTTCCTCATCGTAATGTTGGCCAACAATAAGTCACGTCACGACATTAAGTGGCCTAAGGTCACAACGTAACAAAATGTTTGGTGACGTCACGTTGTCGGCCTTGAAATTTTGAAACTTTGCAATTTGGTCATATTTCATGCTTGAGTCAACAAAAGAGCTTTTCTAAACTTGATTAAGGGTCAAATTTAATTTTGTATCATAAAGTGAAGGTGTTTATGATATGATTGAATGTCTAAATGATTTATTTACGGTGTATTGGACGGTAGTTGCTCCTGCAACGAATGTGGCATCCTATGGCTCAGACCCAATGATTGGGTTAGGCAAAGGTTTTTACAACCAAAGTGTATAAATTGTATAATTGTTCTGAATTTTTTTTAATAATATATAATAGAAGGTCTCATAAGGATGTGATTGAGACTGGTTTCGAAATCGAAGCTCAAAATTAAAAGATATTGTTAATTTTAATGACTAAATTGAATAAAATGTAAAAATTTAGGGAAAATGAAATTAAAATGGTTCATGCATATTGGGGGTTGATATAAAAATATTTGGTATTGATAAATTAAATTGAATAATTGTATAGATCGAGAATTGAACCAAATCGAAGATAATCAGGGAAACGACAAAATTGAGGAATTATTTTTAAAGATACAATTTGCTTGTTGTTTTGCCAAGTAAGTTTATATGGAACTTACTAATTTTTTTATGTGATGCTGTATTGTATTTATTCTATCGACATGTTTAGTCTCAACTGAAATAGGTGAAATTGGCATAATTGGCTTATTTTGGACTAAATTGTAGAACATGAAAATGATGGCTATTATGAAAGGGTACAAGGTACCAATATGAATGTTAAATGTTTAAAATATGTATGACATGTGTATAGTGATACATGATTTGAAATGATATTATTACAATAATGATGACCGTGTGAGCTTAGTAAAAGATTAGGATATGTATGATATGCCACTAGGGTTAAATACGAAATCGAATAGGGGTATACATGATGAATGAGATCCAAAATTTATTGTAGATTCTAGATTTATATGTATCATTGGTTTAACCTAGACTGGTAACCTCGATACGATGTCAACTTGTGTGAGTAAATCTGTTATATTGTCAGCTTGTGTGAGCAATATAATCTTATGTATCGGAGTTCAATTTACGAAGGTTCTCTCTGGAAAAACTTTAACTTAATGAAAATGGAAAGATTGAAATGAATTGAATATAGATAAATTGATATATGATTTCAAATGGAAATGTGATTTATGATTTATTATCTATTCAAATTGATATACAAATGAACTAACCTAGTGGTTGTTTATGATTTATGTGTTAGTTATTTCAAGATATACTAAATAATGCTATATTGATTTTGATTGTGTTAAATGATTAGCTTATTGAATTGTTAAGGTAAATTAAGTAAATTACATATGACCTTACTAAGCATTCAATAAGCTTACTCCATTATTTCCCCTTTCCTTGTAGATTGTTACATTGCGAAATGTGTCAAGTGGAATGTTTGAACCTCACAATATCCCGTTTTTGAATCGGTAGTTTATTTTTATCATTTTAAGTCCAAATTTGTGGCATTCACATAGGTGTTTTGCATATGTTAACTTTGAATGTGGAACATAGCTAAAATCTACCTAATGCACAATTTTGGCAATGTTAATGTCTTGATGAAATGGTATGTTTTGGTAAATGGTTTGTGATGTGTATGTAGCAATTGAGCGGGCTTATTTGGATATGAATTAGTGTTGAAAAGCTAGTATTTAGGTGTTTGTTTGATATATATATGTCATGTTAATAAGATGATATGTCTAATGGTTGATTATAAATTGATAAGAAGTTGATTGTATTATTTGCATTTGTTTTGGTATATTTTTTGAAATGTTTTGGTGCAGGTGAAGTTAGTCATTTGTGCACAAAATCATAAGTTTATGTGGAAGCTTGAAATAGGTACCAAATGGCTCAAAGTTTACCAAAAACAAAGTCCACATCCTAGTGTGCAACTTAGCTCGTTGCAGCATCGACCAAAATAATGAGTCACGTCGCGACATTGAGTGACCTTAAGTTACGGCCTGACATACTATTTTGAAAACATCCCGATGTGGAGAAATTGACTTCACAAATTCGGCTTTAAAGTTTTAAAACTTTGCAATTTTGTCATATTTTGTGCTTGGGTTATCAAAAGAGCTTTTGTAAGCTCGATTGAGACTCAGATTTGATTGTTTATCATAATTTAAAGGTAACTGACTCGTATTAGAATTTATAAATGTTTTTTTACTGTGAACTTGACGGTAGTTTCTCCGAAAAAAAATGTGGCATCCTGTAGCTTGGACCCGACGATCAGGTCGGGTGAGGAGTGTAACATTTAGTGGTATCAGAGTTATGATTTAATCGATTCTAGGACTAAAATGTAGCTTGTGTTAAGTCTAGAAATACATGCCACAATAATTTGCAATAGTGTGATGCCTTGTGAATCAAATTGACTCTGTTTTCCATATAGTTAAATTATGTCGGCCGAATTAAATAGAGTCATACTAGATGAAGTCAATAGTAATGTTCATGCTTTCAAACAGTGAGCTGCCCAGAGTTTGCCCATTCTATAAGGGCCTAGAAACCAGGAAAAAATGTCTTTTTTTCATATGATGAACAAGTGGTTCACTTAGCTTATGGGAGCTAACCCTTCAACTTTACAACCGCAAATGCACCCTTCTCCCTCGATTGTGCCTCTTGTGGCACCCCTTGTCCTCAAAATCTTAATCTGGTACCTATAAATCGACTTCTAATCGATAAATTCTAAAAATGGGTTCCTTATTCCTACCTTAGCCATTATTGGGATTCCTACTGAATTCGTCAATGCTACGGACACTTATATACACATTTTGGCGTCTCCTCTCACTATTTCAGACTTGGACACTAGTCCTCCAACCTCGCATACATCCCCAATTGGCTTTCTCTACTACACTCCTCCTACTAGCAAGGTACAAATCTTCTTTTCTTGGAGGAAACACATCGGTGTGGGACAATATCCGTTCTCCCCCTTGTTGTTTGGCAAAGGAAAGATAGGGATTTTCTCTTGGAATTAAAATACTTAGCCTACCCTTCTTCTTCTTCCAAGGGTATTCACAAACCTACCCTACCAGAGTTGGCGGGTTCTTTTTCCATGATGGTTGCAGAGTGTGACTTATGAGTTGGGCTCTCCAAAGGGCTTGTGATGAGATCAATGCTAGGAATCTGAGAGGAGAATTCTCTTTGGCAAGCAATCTCTTAACCAAGTCCACTAATCGTATGAAGCCGTTGTCTGCTAAAATCACGAGCTTACACAGTCAATCTCCATTTGGGAGACTAAGTACCAACCCTCGATTGTCTAAGAAAAAGAGTTAGAAGAGAGGGTTCGTCAGCTGTAAGCCCTTGAGAAAGAGTACCTCGCCAAACAAGAGCAGATATAAAGGGAGAACAAAAAGGCTCTAGAGATGTTGAAGGAAAATACCATCGCGAACATTCGAGCATTTCTGCCTAGCTTGAGGTCTAACTTAGTGCTGCATGTACAAGTCACTATTGGTCACTTCGACTTGCATTGTGTGAACTTTAATTGTGTGCGAAAACTCACAAACACCGACCTTGACTTCAACACTCTAAACCTCAAGGGGGCTAAATGTGAAGAATTCCATAGGAAGTGGAAGGAATCCAATACTCTTTTATGATCAAGACTTAGAGCTGTCCAACTCTGCTTCCTCAAAAGAGGCTGACCTAGAAAAAACCCCAGGGATGCCGCCACTTCTCCTACTCAAGGGGAAATTAGAATATTGCTGTTGTACCCTGCACTGACCTTGTAATTTAATGACATTTTTCTTTACCTTCTTTACCTATCTTTTGCATCTACTTTATTTAGTTTTTTCCCTTATATTGTCTTCGAAATGCATAATGTCAGGCTTACAACAGTTTGCCAATCTGTACCCAACTTCATAACACGTAATAACTTTACAACAACTTAAAGGACTAGGCCAGATCCAATGTAGCATGCATATAAGGGCTACTCCTTACCTTTCTATATCAAAAGGATTGGCTAAATTGAAGCTCTGATACCATTAAATTGTAAAACCATTTTCTCGACTCGATCGTTGAGTCCAGAGCCAAGTGTCACAAATAACCTGAGTTATTTAACATAAATCTAGCTTTGTTTATTTACAAATTTAAGTACACCATGATTAATCTGAATTTTCCATATGACTATGATACCTTTAATTAACAACAGGTTTCAAAATAGGGCTACAATTAAAATTTCTACAAGTTCTAAAGTTCGTACATCTGCATCTTTTTATCAAGCATGAACAATTAATTACATTAACTTGGAACTTAGAACTTTACTATAGATACACTTAAGTAATTTCCCCTAAGGTGTAGCCTCTAAGGGTGCCCCTCTATACGCATGGTATAGCTATGACGCCATTAATGTGAGTTTGACAGTGTCTAGCTTGGTCCATCCACATGATCCTCGAGTCACTCATTTACCCTACATTTCAAACAGTACATTTGTAAGTTCATATGAATTTAGTGAAATCCTGTACAGCAAAATTCATAAAAAAACTCTTAAATTATTGGGTAAATAACAATCAATGCACAGAATTAAAACTTCATGAGTGTCTTAGAAGATTCCACAGGTTTAACTGGCATTGTCGATGCCCATACGTGCTCTGAACTAACCATTGGCGAACATGTCGACTGGTTTAGTCGTAAGCATGCTCTTCTAGAAACCCTTTTTTCTAGGACTTGACCCTGTCTAGTTTCAACTCAGACTTCCAATTTTTCCTTCTTGATTCGACTCATCATAAGATAACCATATACACAAACGTGCGAGTTGGTTTCAATTATTGGAAAACATTCAAATATCTCACCACCTGGCAGATTCCTTCCTGTCTCCTTTCATTCCATGCCAAACATAATATAGACATGTCATATTGTCTCGACATTTTCCCTTTTATGACTTAACCTATGTGTGTACCACTTTCTTTAGGTAAACATGTTTCCTAATATTCTTATTTGCGACATTGAATATTAGATTTGGCTGATAAATAAGCACCACTTTCATTGCGGACTTGCACTTGTAAGATAATCTCGTAGGTCTTTCCCCTCTTTAGAACATTCTACTAAAATACTCTTAAGAATAGATAGTTCCCGATGAACTATATCTTCTTTAGTTTTCCCTTGGCAAACTTCCACCCTTGATAGTCTTTTGTGGGCTTCCTCATTCTATATGGTCCTGGTAGAAATCTTATTCTTTTGTAAATTCTTGATGGACTTTCTCACCAAAATAGTCATTGGCAAACTCCCCTTTTAAAAGGGTCTATGGCAGACTTTCTCTATTTCTGGTGGCTTCTTTACCCACAGATTCTTAGGATTAAAATCTGCCTAATCATCTAGATTTAACACACCAAATGTTGGTTTACTCACCAAACTTTGGCGGATACTTAAATACTTTGGAGAAAATACCCTTTCATTTCACATATATCGCATTTAAAATGCTTCTGCAATTCTTCTTACCTCCATATTGTGGAGGATCCTCTTATTAGCATACTTGCCATTATTTTCAAATAAGTTATGATCATCATGTCAGACTGCTCACCATGAGTGTCATACAATAACTTCCCTTTTTATTCCCTGACAAGCTTCCTTGTTTACTGTTCTAGCAGACTCCATTTCGCCATAAGGTGTACCTGTTCACCACTGGATCGTGTCATGGCCAACCATGGACTCTTGATTCTCAAGAATCAATAAACCCCTTTCAAGGTATCACCACGAAAGACCTGTATACCATTTACATGGTGTCACCCTGAAGGACCTATATACTATTTACACGGTGTTGCCCCGAAGGACCAGTAGATAACTGTCAACATGATGTCAACCCAAAGGACCAGTAGATATCTATTCCACAATGCCACCAAACTCCCTTGAATCCTATAACAATTCGCTCATTCCTCCATTACACTAATTATTCCTATCTTCATCTACCCCATCAAAGTAAATCCTTCCAAACCCTGCATTTTATAAACATACATTTCACGCAAGTCATTGTACTTATTATTATAACATACAGTACACTATTTATCAATAAGACAATGCACAACCACATTTGGCATCCAGAGAACATACTTGCAATGATCCATATATTTTCACAACTTTATGCATGCATGGCATACTCATTCACTGTGATCATAAACAACCAATAGCAAACACACGAGCAGAACATTCCAACACATTAACAACAAACACCTAAGTGGAGCACAGAAACTCACCTTAAACCCTTCATCCTCGCCAGTTTAGCTTATACAAATGCCAAAGCCTTCTTTTTCTTGGCAGCTAAGCATGACAACCATATATATATATATATATATATCAGTTAAACCAAAGGTGTTCAAACCTTCAAACCTTGAATCCATTATTATACAGAAGCTTTTCAAGAATCCTTACTTCTTTTTTCCTCTAATTGAAGAGTACAAAGAGACATGGGAGTTTACCAGCTTACTACATTCTCTACTTTCCAGACTCGAGTCTCACATTTACCGCCTCATGCAAAGCTTTCCTTAACTTTCTTTTCTTCGAAGCAACCGAAGAAGACGATGCAGATGAAAAGAGAATATAAACAGAACACGGAAGATTTTTTCCTCTACTGAATAAGGCTTCTTACTTATATATATAACTCTTCTCGTATGATCACCAAAGCCCCAATTAAACCATCCATCGGCAATCATTTTGTCCCCCACTAAGGAACCAACCAGTTCCAACATAATTGAACCAGAATTAGATTTCCACTAATTATCAATCAGCCACAAAAATTTCTAACTTTTCCAATAAAGCTCACCCACTTACTATTTTATCAAATTAACTCCCAACTCTCCTTTAAATACGATACTTTAATGAAAACCAGGTGTGACATCTATAATTCAAATAACAAAGTGCAAGTTATCAACAAATACGTCTTTCATATCAACTGCAAAACATCATGCTAAATGTACTATATTATCATACCATTTTCCGAATCGAATTGATTGATTCATCACAATTCTATATAAATCTTCTAGACTTATAAATTCGGCTCAAATAATATTTTAAAATAGCAATTCATTTCATATACTATTATTAAAATTAATTTTTAAATCCATATTAACATAACTTGGACTCAAACGGATACATGAATCCAACCAACACACTAATTTACCACATTGTGCCTCATTAGACAAACCAGAGTAAATACATTGCGCCCAACGCTCATCAGTATAACCGAAGTAAAAGTTGTGACCAACATTTATTGACCTATAGTTGAAGCAACTTGTACTCAACACATCTGACCACCTCCGGATGTACTAATGTCCAGAGTATGAATACTGCAACAAAAGATAAAGAATTGAGGTGCTGTAATATAGTTTTTACGATGAAGTAGGTAAGTACTCCGAGGATCGTGCCCAAGGGAGGCGAGTACCAAATTGATGTTAACCTAAACGTAATAAAATTAATTAGTAGTTTAAATAAATTATAATACGATGAAACATAAAGAAGAATTTTTAGATTTTTATAAATGACGAAATAAAAGATGCATAAATAAAGTAGACTTCGGAAAACTTAATTTATAAACTTAATCAAATCTAGACATGTGTGATTAGCTCGCTTTGCTGATTATAACTAATTCCTATTTCAAGTTTCTATTCAATCAACTAGTCGTTATCCTAGCAGGATCTCTCGATCTTCCACTAAACTAACAAGTCGACCAGAACTACTTATCTCTAGCCCTCACAATCCAAACCGGTTCTAGGCTAAGGTGTTCACTGATAGGCTATACCAATTTTGGGTTAATTCCCACCTAAATGACTTCCTAGGTTCATCAAGCCTAGGGTTTAAGTTCTTTCTTTCCTAAACAGCTGATCCACTAAGAAAACCCTTCATAACGATTAATTAATCACACCTCCACTCTTTAATCCCCCATAAGAGGACTAGCTCTTCATGGAATCCATAAACATAGTATACTTCATGATAAATATATGCATGAAAAAATAAATCAAGAATAAATTTTAGAGAATCCTGATTGTATTCGATTGATGAAGCACGAAAATCTTAAAACATTTTATTGTGTCTACAAATCAAGTTCTTCGAAGAACACGAATGAAAAGAACTAAAAAGAAATCTAAACCCTAAGAGAAAGAAAAAATTGAAAATTGAATTACAAAGAAAAACTTTGAATATCAAAAGTTTTCCATAATAAGTGTTAAATGAGCCTATTTCTAGATTTAGGGTTGTCGTAGTCCTCAATCCTAGGTTAGTTGATGCTCTCATGTTAAACATTTGATTGTGCAGACCAAAACACCCCTGGCTCGTAAGTGTTTCCCATATAGGACCGATGTCGCGACACCCTAGTACCTGTGTTGCAACATCAAGGGCAACATGCTCATATTTAGGGTATCTTCAAGGGTGTGTCGTGACATCCTCAAGCCGTGTCGCGACACTGAAGGTAGTCTTGAAATTCTTCTATTCTGCTCCCTATATTGCAACATCAAACTCTTCGTGTTGCAACACAACAACTAGTATCAAGTTAGCACGTCTTCTAATGGTCTCCTGCACACTCACAAAGTATATTAACTCACCCTTAGGCCTCATTCGGCCCCTAATGTCAATAAAATACTTAAATTACACTTTTTATTGAATGTATGAAATTATGAAAAATCGACTAAAACATAACAAAAGAGCTTGTATTCAAGCTCCTTAAATGTGAAAACTAGTTTAATCTGCTACACTGAATTTTGAAAAATTAAACTCCCCCACACTTAAGCCATTGATTGCCCTCAAACAATGTAAACATATAATTAAAATAAACGAAAAAGAAGGTATGAAAACAAAAAAGAAAAAAAATTAGTTGTAAATAAAAGTAAACCAAACTACAAAACATAAAAAAAAAAAGAAAATAACTACTTGGTTTCTTTCTTTAAACAAGCTAGAATTGGTGAATATGGTTGTAAATAAGAACCTCACCCCTAGACTCACCTACACTTAACTTTTGGTTTGTCCTCAAGCAAATCAAGTCCAAACACATAGCATGTAATAAGAAGACATCCCTTAGATTTTATTGCTACTAAGAACATGATTGTCAAATATGAAAGGTATAACAATTCTTATCGCACAAGTAACTTAATTTTGATAGTTTGATGCTTTGAAATTTTTTAAAGCAAAAAAAATATTAGTTTACAAAGTTACATTACTAACAAATTAGAAGTAATCCCCATGACCAAATATTTAACAATATCACCATTAACATAAATAAAAAAGACATGCAGTAGACACAATCATGTGAATTAGAAAATATTCATTGAGTATAATTGTTAGCAATTCCGTAATATTATGCACAGAGAACGCTTAAGTCACATTGGTCTTCTAGGCTTGTAACTGTTTGAGGCTTAGAACGGTATGAGTTCAAAGAAAGATATGGCTCACAATGATTCAAACACTAGAAATAGTTAGGCACATGACATTGTTCTCTATCTTCCCCCTTAATGTCCCATCCAAGCTCACCGCATTTTGTCTCCCTCTCTCACTTACCTTATCTTTCCATGTAGGAAGATACAATATAATACTAGAAACCATGTTCGACTTAATGACTTTTGGTGCATTGATGACTGAGTTTTCGCTCACTTTTGTGACTTTTTGTTTTGTCACTTGACTTTTTACTCTTTTCTCAGTCATGGTGTTTTTGTTTCTATTCTATACTCTTTCCACACATTTTTACTTTTGAATTTCTTTTCTTTTTCGCACATTTTTGCTCAACCTATAATCATTGTATCACATTGTTTCTTCCTTTGTCGCTCTTTGTTTTTGGAACCACCATAATGTATCTACGTAAACACTCAATATCTATGGTCTGACTATTTTATAATGTATTAAAGGACTAATGATAGGGAAGAGTTCAAGTTTTATGTGTGGTCGTTGGGTTTTAATTTTGCTGGTTCATCAAAAAGGAGTTATCAGGCTCAAATAAGGACAGTAGGGATTCATAGCATTAAGGTATGGTCATTTGAGAACTGACTATTCAAATAATGCCTTAGGTCATCCCTAAGCATCCCATCATACACAATTTCTTTCATGCTTCAAATTAAACCGAATGAATAATAATCAATTCAAGCATTCATGTCTCTAAGACTATCTACAAAACTTATATTTCATATGGCATCATTAAACATTCTTACTTAGGTACTTCTAATCTATTATGCAATTTAACTAGGTAACCTAATTAATTTCCTTAAAATAATCAAATTATCTCATATCAATAAAAAAATTCATAATTGACAAAAATCATTACATGCTTCACTATTTTCAACCACTACTCACTATCTTAATAATACAAACAAGAAAACTTCCCTAAGTAGGTCAGATCCTTATTGTTATGATAATCTCAGGATTTGTGTGCTCCAGGCAAACAAAAAGGTACCTAAAAAAATACTACGACAAGAAATATGAAATAAAAATAAAAATAAGAAGAAAAAGAAAAAGAAAAAAAACAAAGAAGTGTCAAAAATCGATGACAGAACGTCTAAAAATACTCAGATGAACTTGGCCTTTTCATGTTGCAAGGTACGTTCTGCCTAGGATGTCACGACATTAGAGTGCGATGTCGGGACATCAAGCTAGTTTCTAGCTTCTTTATTTTTTTTTCAATTCTATTCCACCATAGTATCTACTCCTAAAAAAACTTGAACACAAATAACATTAGTACTAAAAACTAAAAATAACGAGAAATAACAAAAAAACAAAAATAAAGAAAACCGAAAATAAAACAAAATATAGAAATTCTTTAGAAATTGGGATGACCCGTATCGCCACCATAGAAGAACTTCCTTCTAGTTCTTGACACTTTGATTCGACGTTTGTTTCTCTGTTGATGTATATGAACTAGCCTTTTCGATTGATTTCATGTTGTCTTATTTTCAATCGGCGTGACATCCACATTACAAGCCATTTGGTACCAAATCTGAGCCAACCCCAAATTACTTTCCAAGGTATTATTGCCTCAAGCTTCCTTCCCTCCATTTCGCGTGAAGTTTTGATCCCTCTAGCTTTATTGCTTTTGTTGGTTGAGAATGGATCAAACTCATCGACTTCTTCGACTAGCACCTTCTCTGCTACAACCAAAAAGTGTATTGGCTTTTCTAAAATTTCATTCAATATTGGTTTAATCTCTATGTTAGTGGTTAGTTCATCTTCCACTTATACCTCTACGATAAGTTCTGCTGCTATGTTAATTGGATCAGAGATCGTTTCAACTATGTTCAATTCATCCCCATGGTCTTCAGTTACAAGCTCCGGTTGAATCTCACCATAATTCTCACCATGGTCATTGATAATACAAGGGTTCTCTTGATCTACGTTGTGAGCGTCAGACATTCCTCTTTCCCGGAAGGCAGCACTTCGTATACTTCTTGCATCATTTTGATCATTTGCGCCATCATATTTGACATGTGTGACAATACCTTAGAGTTGTTTGTCTTGGTGGTTTCACATGAAGGAATTTCACACGAATCACTGGAAGGCTTGTTTGAATGTTTGGGCATATCATCATCTTTTTCAAGTGCCTCATACAAATTATCAATGAACTTATATAGATGTTCGACTATATCAGTACCTTGTTCATTACTTCACTGGTATGTTGAGACTTTATTTTTAGCTTGGCTCATCTCGATCATGAACAATTTTTTATTTTCCATGATCTCCCATTCTTCATATACTCCCTCATTGTATATTTCATCATCAAAGCCCATCTTATCATTGAACAACATGTAATTAGTTTCATCCATGTTTGGATGATTTTCTCGAATTACTCCCTATGGATCAGTGACTGACTAAACAAGTATTACTCTCTTCTGAGGCATATACTGAAATTAACAAAGAAAAAGAAAGGAGTTAGTAAACTAAATTAATAATACTAAAAATAGAAATCGTATTTATAATTCAAAATTTTCCTAATTATTCTTATTAAAATGTAAAAATTAAAATCAATTTAGTAACGTTGCCTCCCTGGCAGCGGCACCAACAACTTGACTGCCTCTGAACGTACAAACGTCTAAAGTATGAATACTGCAACAAAAGATAAAGAATTGAGGCATTGTCGACAATTATACGGGTCAGGTTGTAAAATAGTTTTTACAACGAAGTAGGTAAGAACTCCGAGGATCGTACCCAAGGGAGTCGAGTATTAAATTAATGTTAACCTAAATGCAAATAAAATTAATTATTAGTTTAAATAAATTATAGTACGATGAAACATAAAGAAGAATTTTTGGATTTTTATAAATGATGAAATAAAATATGTATGAATAAAGTAGACTTTGGAAAGCTTAATTTATAAACTTAATCAAATCTAGACTAGGGTGATTAGCTCGCTTTGGTGATTATAACTAAATCCTATTTCAGGTTTCCATTCAATCAACTAGTCGTTACCCTAGCAAGATCTCTCGATCTTCCACTAAACTAATAAGTCGGCAAGAACTAATTATCTCTGAACCTCACAGTTCAAATCGGTTCAGGGCTAAGGTGTTCACAGATAGGCCATACCAATTTTGGGTTAATTCCCACATAAATGACTTTCTAGGGTTTAAATTCTTCCTTTTCTAAACAGCTGATCTGCTAAGAAAACCATTCATAACAATTAGTTAATCACACCTCCACTCCTTAATCCCCCATAAGAGGATTAGTTCTTCATGGAATACATAAACATAGTAAACTTGATGATAAATATATGCATGAAAAAATAAATCAAGAATAAAATTTAAAGAATCTTGATTGTATTCGATTGATGAAGCGCGAAAATCCTCAAACGTTTGATTGCATCTACAAATCAAGTTCCCCGAAGAACACGAATGAAAAGAACTAAAAAGAAATCAAACCCTAAGAGAGAAAAAACTGAAAACTAAATTACAAAGAAAAACTTTGAATATCAAAAGTCATCCACAACAAGTGTCAAATGAGCCTATTTATAAATTTAAGGTTGTCGTCGTCCTCAACCCTAGGTCAACTAACATTCTTGTGTTAAACATTTGATTGTGTAGACCAAAACGCCCCTAGCTCATAAGTGCTTCTTATACATGATCAATGTCGCAACACCCTAATGCCTGTGTCGCAACATCGAGGGCAGTATGCTCATATTCATGGTATCTTCAGGGGTGTATCGCGACATCGATCATGTCTTGGAATTCTTCTATTTTAGTCCCTATGTTGTGACATCAAACTCTCCATGTTGTAACACAGTGACCAGTAACGAGTTAGCACGCCTTTTAATAGTCTCCTGCACACTCACAATGTACATTAACTCACCTTTAAGCCTCATTTGGCCCCTAAGGTCAAGAAAAGACTCAAGTTACACTTTCTATTGAATGTAAATGAAACTACGAAAGCTTGACTAAAACATAACAAAAGAGCTTGTATGCAAGCTCCTCAAATGCCAAAACTAGTTTAATCTACTACACCGAATTACAGCAGATCAATATCCTATGGTATGTCAACTATATTCGACTTTGCCCGAATAGTGGCAACAAATCATCCAATTCATAATATAGCTTAATTTTGCATTTCATATCTCCAATTCATCAACCAAGTCATCAATATATACATAGCATAACATGAGTCATCTCAATTCACATCCAATTTCATAATTTCATCAAGTTATGCTATTTTTAATTTTATTCAATTTAGTCCTCTATCTCTATAATCAATCAAATTCATACAAATATGATTCGATAAATCATATTTAACTTACCTCAATATCCTACCATGCAAATAATAGAAATATGCATCAATTCACGTAATTTGAATAATAAAAATATTAACTGAACACTCGAGTTACTCATTGTTGGATCTCGTCTTTCCATTCCCTCTTGAAGTTTCCACATCGTCTTTAGCTACGAACTATAATCTAATAGTACATAATATTAAATACCAGCCAAATCACAACCAATTACAAAAAAAACACACATTTTACAATTTAGTCCCTAAAACCAGGACTAGCATAACTTTCAATTTGAAGTTTCAAATTGAAATCCGATTTCACTATTATTCATTAGTGGCCTCCTATTTCTTATTACTACTATAAATTTTACGGTTTATTCACTTTAATCCCTAATGTACAAACCCTTGTTAATGCATCTTATTCTTCTTTATTTATTTTGGTTCGTTTGGGGAGGATGATTTTTCTCATTCTTCCCACTGAATTGCACATATATATTATAATTAACTTAGTTAATTAAGTAATCAACCTCAGTTTAATATATATAATACTTAATTTATTAAATCTAATGATAACATGCTTTTGTCGTCCAACTTTCAATGTTTAGACATGGTATATTTGATATTTTGAACCTTGGGTTATTTGCAATTTAATTCCTCAAGCCATTTTCTAATTAAAAATCTATAGCGATTGAACTTTACAATTTAGTCCTAGACCTCAATTAAGCCCTAATTCAACTAAATTATTTGTCCAAAAATTTACGGGATCGATTACATTTTTTGACACCACTGGAAACTGAATCGTTACAAATTTATTTAATTTCAAATTTATTGATGTGAGTATGCTTTTATTGCTTAATGATTTTATATTATGAGATTGATTTATGTTTAACACCACTATACTTTATATGTTCAACGTGCAGTTTGTTTGTACCATGCATAAATATTGGGAGAACACGCAAGTAGTAGTCCTTATAGTCATAACATTTGAGCTCTTGAATCTGAGCTACATTCATTGAACTTTTGTAATTCCTTTCTTTGGCGTTAAGTTATAGGCATTTACCTAGGTCCCTTTTACATGTCTTATACTTATATCTTTAAGGTTTTGATACGATTGGTATATTTGGCATGGAATGAAATATTTTGGTTTGTCTTGGTTCCTTTGGTCACTTTTACTTTGGATTTGGAATGTTAATTCTATATGGTGAATGAATGGTTTTTAACTTATATTTTACTTGCCTAGCCAAACAATAATTTATTATGTTAGATGACTTGCAATTGTATGTTTTAGTCTTGTTTTCGCATGTTAAACATGTTGGAATTGGTTTGGTCGCATGTTGCATGTGTTTAGGTACCTCTAAGGGTTAAACTACATGACTTACATTACCTTTTTTTTTTTCATTTTTGGGTTAGTGCTTTGAGATATCAAAAACATGTCTTGATACCTTAAGAACAAAAATAAAATTTCATCCATCTCTAGGTGTACATCACATGACATAACACTATGGTTTCAAGACATAAGGCCTTAAGTCTGGAGACATGGAGATTTTGTCTTGAAACATAAAACATCTAGCTAGTTTAGCAGATATCTAGTCCAAGGACTTGAGACATGGTTTCATTGTCTCGTGACCTCAAACTTCGAAGCTAAAATTCTAAAATAGGGGAGGCATGTCTTGAAACATGGCTTCACTGTCCTGCGTTTTGCTAGTTTGACTCAGGATCCGTAACCTGGCTCCATGTTTGGCCTTTTTTTTATGTAGGATTGTTGTGTACGAGCCCAACTGACTTCATTCATGTGCTTTTAACACTCGTATTCTCTATTGACTTTGCCACACTTGCTCTATTTTTAGCTTCAATAGTTGTTTTCATCGTTTCTTTAAGTTACTTCAGCAACTGATTGGCTTCTTGCACCCAATCGGCTTCCAGGTCAAGCATAAACGGTTACAATGTAGATATATGTGAATTTTCTTATAAGTTTTTTTTTTAATAAGGGACAGAAGTAGAAGTTGTTCAACTATCGAATTTGATACTAATGTTAATTGAATAGTTGAACATAAATCTTTTGCTTATGTCACGATTTGACCCTAAATTATATTTGTTTTTCTACTTTTATCCTTGAACTATTATTTTCATCTTGAAAACCAAAATAAAATTAAAGTTACTAATAAGAACATGATACATGACAAATTCTTATCGACACGTATGATTTTTGTAAGTAAAGTAGGCTCATACCATTACTTATACTTATTTTTTTACCAATTTGCTTTTAATTCAATCAAATTGATAACAAATATTGAAATAAAAGGTTAAACTATGTATAGGTCTCTATACTATTCACAAACTTGAAATTTAGTCCCTATACTTTTATTTTAGAAACCCCGTCCTCTACTAAAAAAATCACAAAATGAACCTAAATTTAACAAAATAATTTTAATAATATTAATAATTGGACATGAATTTTGAAATCGAGAAGTAGATAAATTAAATTTTTAGAAATAAAATAGAAGAACTAAATTTCAAATTTACAAAAGGTACAGGGACTTCGAGAAATTTTAAACAAATTAAAAACAAAAAGAAGGTATATTTTATCGAGTTAAATGAATGAGAAAATATTAAAATAAAAGATTAAGGGTTTTTTTTTTCAGTCAAATGAATAAGAAAATATTAGAATAAAAATAACAAAAAAGAAGGAAAGAATGTTTATTATCGTTTGATGAAAAATAATACACGTGTCAAATGATTACAGCATCCATCACATTATCGAAAAGTACAGAAGCAGCGCACGTCTCGGCTTTAGAGTTGGAATAGAAGCAAGTTTCTTCTAGTACTACCAGATATTCCTTGCTTGTCAACATCTCTCTCCCTCTCCCATATATAAATAAGATCGGCGGATTTTGGCAAACGGAGTGAAAGATCGAAATTGGCAGAAGATGAAGGTTTTCGTCAAAACTCTCAAAGGCACTCACTTCAATATCGAAGTCAAACCCGAAGATGCGGTCTCTCTCTCTCTCTCTCTCTCTCTTCCCCCCCCCCTTTCCTGGGATTTTACGTTTTGCTAACTAGGGTTTTCCGTTTTCCCCTATATTTGAACATTTACTAGCGTTCATTTAGGACTGTATTAATTGGACTTATTATGCACGTTGTTGAATTACCATGCCTCAAATGTAAAATCGGAGATCGTGAATTATTTCTTCAATTTTAGTCTCTAATTTATTGGATATGTTGATTTAGCTTGTTGAATAGTCTAGCAACTTCGATTAAGTTTTAGTGGACTGATACTCGTGTAGCTTGAACAGCGGTATCATTTTCTTCCGGTGACAATTAGAAAATAAGTTCTTCCTACGTAATGCTTTTTACTAATTCATTGAAATTAGTGAATAATACTTTGATTTCTGGGCTTCATTTTTGTTGTAGTATTTCATTACCTTGTATCATTGAATATTGATGCATAGATTGCCATGTAATTGCCACTTGTAGTGTGCTAGATTTAGGTTTGAACTGGAGTATACGCAAGCTTTGAACATTGCCATAAGCATCTCATATTTTGCAATGCTCTTTCACTTCTTTTTAATTAGTGTGGCTATCAACACTTGATTAAATGTACAGAAGCTCCTTTTAATAGATCTTCTATAACAAAGGATCAAGTTCTGCATTCTATGGTTACATCTAATCAAGGGGTGTGTTTTTTGAATGATGTGGATTTTCTAACTATATAAATAAGCTATCATTATTTTATTTTTTTTACTACTTTTTATGCCTTTTAAGGTTTAAACACACACACACATGCACCGATATGAAAGAATTGGGATAAAATGCATTTTACATTACTTTGTCACTTGGTATTATACAATTCCGCTGCTAATGCTTGCCAATTCTTTCAGGTTGCAGATGTAAAAAAGAACATAGAAACTGTTCAAGGGGCAGATGTTTATCCTGCTGCACAACAAATGCTTATCTATAAGGGAAAAGTCCTTAAAGATGACACGACACTGGCTGAAAACAGTGTCACTGAAAATAGCTTTATTGTGATCATGTTGACAAAGGTGAGATTGGTTACAATATTCTAATTTTTATGTTTGTAATATTTCATTTAACTCGTTCTAACTTTTCTGATCAAAGTATGCTGACTTTGTCCTAATAAATGCCTAACTGACATCGCTATTTTTCACACTGCTGTTGAACTTGAAAGTTATCTTAGTTATAACTTATGACGGAGTGTTGTATCATTATATTTTTCTTTTGAAACCTGGTTGTTGCTTTCCTTTAGGTGCATCTTATAAATCAATTTGTTGCTAAACTACAAAATTTTCTTTGTTCTACTTCTTGACCTCTTACCTACTTGTATTTGGATCTGAATTTGTTTTTCATGACTGTCATTTTCATACTAATAGTGTCCTTTTTGCTTAAATAAACTAGAATAAGGGTGCATCTGGTGAGGGTTCAACTGCTTCAACTGCTCCTACAAAGAAAGTAAGATTATAATTGTCACCTCTTACTGCTACTTGCATCCATATTAGCTCGTAAGCAGTGATTGTCACCGTACCTTTTTAGCTATATTTCTAAAGGCATTTGCTATTGATATGACGTGAAAAGTGTTGGGGGTTCTGTTTTTGCCATTTTGGTGGATGTTGTTTACTTCAATGCTATGAACTAGAAGTCGAAGTGATAGCTAAGCATCTTGAGCAAATATAATTGAATAGGAGTAAATCATTAAATAAGATTTAGGTAGCAAATGGAATGCTTTTAAGATTTTGGTTGTTCAGATATGGCCCAGGTTTGAGTTTTTTCTTGCCCAACTGCTTTCAATCTTTCACTACTATAAACACAATGCATAATTTGTAGTCTGAGTTGGTGTTATTACCAAATTCGACCACCTTAAATGTTTATGGGTTAGCTACATAGTCTCTTATCCACGTTTCTCAATTTCACAATTGTCTTCCTTTCTCTTTTCCAGTAGCATATCAACATGAAAACAAATGGCCTTTATCCTATTCTCTCCTCATTGACTCCACCTAGAACAATGTAGCTTGAGCAATGAAGTCTCACAAAATCATCATGTGAATTTTGATCTTCAAGTTTCTTTTTGAGTATGAATATAAATGTCTGTTTTCCCCCCACAATACAATCTTTGTAGGCTCCTGAGGCAAGTAGTCTGCCAACAGCTCCAGCACCAGCTTCTACTGCATCTGTTTCAATGTCAGCTATGTAAGTCCTGCTATTCTACACTTTTTGGTCAGATACAGCACCTTTGCAATTGATTAATTGCTTATTATTTTTTTTTCAGGGCTGCACCTGCCACTGAATCTGCTCCTGTTGCTTCAAGTACTCCTCTGTGAGTAACTTATTCTTGATAGTAAATTTCATGCTTCTTATTTGAAGGATGGAAGCTTTTGATTTAATTGAATTGCTTTTAGTAGGAGGGATCTTGTGTTTTTCCTTGTTTTCCTTTGCATACTTGTAATATCTTGAATAATGTTTTTTGGAAACAGGTCAGATTCTGATGTTTATGGCCAAGCAGCATCTAACCTGGTTGCAGGGAGTAACTTAGAGGGAACAATCCAACAAATTCTTGATATGGGTGGAGGGACCTGGGACAGGGACACTGTTGTCCGTGCCCTTCGTGCTGCTTATAATAACCCAGAGAGAGCTGTTGAATATTTGTATTCTGTAAGTACCTTCCTTGTATCCTGAAGAATATGTGCTTTCTTGTGTGCTTCTAGTTGCTGTTGTTTTATTGTTCTCCTTAATGTAGATGTGGGAATAGCCTAATAAGCTGAGCTCATCCTGAGAGGCTTTCTTGGAATGATGATTATGCCATTTTGTCATTTTTAATTTGATGTAATTCTATTTGAAACTTGGCCTTCTCCTTGCCATGATTTATTGGTCGATGATGATTGAATTTCTGCACACCCAAAATATGCCTCCTCTGTTACATTTTGCTGGTCCTTTTTGACTTGGTGGATAAGTGTGCGGGAATTGTGAATTTTCCTTTGATGATAACTCTTTTGAGTTACCCTCCCCCCCAAAAAAAATGTGAACAGGAATGTTGGATTTCTGGTGGGTTTTAATGATATTGTATACTGCACCCTTATCTTTCTTTTCTTCTTTTTTATTTTAAAATATAAAAGCATGCATTTTGTTTCCTAAGCTGCTTCTTGTCATCGTGTCATAAATAATTGTTGCAAATGCTAGGGCATCCCTGAGCAAGCTGAAGCTCCACCTGTGGCCCGTGCTCCTGTAGTTGGGCAAGCCACTAACCCTGCAGCACAACCTCAACAGCCTGCGCAAACGGCAGCTATTCCTACAAGTGGACCAAATGCAAATCCATTAGACCTCTTTCCCCAGGTAAAATTGTCATGCGGTAGACATTTGATAAATTTGATGATGGGCAAATTAACCAGTGACTTGATGGCCTTTTATTGATACAGGGCCTTCCCAACATGGGTGCAAGTGGTGCTGGGGCTGGCACTCTTGATTTTTTACGGAACAGTCCACAGGTCTCTCCCTTTCTTATTTGGTTGTATATGGGCTTGTTAGCATCACTGTTATGTAAATACCTACCTAGAACTACACTCAGTTTGCAATTCTCTTTTCAGTTTCAAGCTTTGCAAGCAATGGTGCAAGCCAACCCACAAATATTGCAGGTAATTCTCTGGTCCCTTGTTTCCCCCCTTCAATCCTAGTGTGTTTTTCATTGTCTTTTCATCTTTTGTTTTTTTACCTTTCACCTTTCCTCAATGTCTCCCTTTTCTATATTTTTGGCAGCCTATGCTTCAAGAGTTGGGGAAACAAAATCCTAATTTAATGAGACTCATTCAAGAGCATCAGGGTGACTTTCTTCGCTTGATCAATGAACCTGCTGAAGGTGGAGAGGGGTGAGTCTTGTTTTCAGTTGCTCATTTCTTGAACTTATATACTGTGTATGTATGTCAAGTGTTTATTTGACATCTCCTGTTGTAAAGAAACATTTTGGGGCAATTAGCTGAGGCGATGCCGCAAGCTGTGCAAGTCACACCTGAGGAACGTGAAGCCATAGAACGGGTATGTCATCTTTTACATAAGGGATGACTTGGATGTGGTCACTATTCTCTGTAATCATGGATTATTTAGCTATCTTCCCCACTGCCTTTGGAAATGCCTTCATTTCCTTGGCCTTTATCTGAGTTATGAGATATGCATCACATCTTTCTTTTAGGCAATGGTTTTACTTTTAGATGATTAATAAACTCAAATTTGTTGCATTGATCTTGTGCCTACAAATACTTTTGTAGTCTCCTTATTCTCTTGTGCATTCCCCATCTCTTGCAGCTTGAAGCAATGGGGTTTGACCGTGCAACTGTGCTCCAAGTTTTCTTTGCGTGCAACAAGAATGAGGAACTTGCAGCCAACTACCTTTTAGATCATATGCATGATTTTCAGGATTGAGCTGGTAAAAGAAATGGCTAGGGAAAGGACAATATCATTTTCTCTTTCGTTCTTTGGGTCCATTGTCATTCATGTCCCCCCTCCCCTCCCCCCAAAACTCTACCGACTTTATTCTTAATCAAGTGATGTAAGTGTTTGGTGTAGAGACAAGGGATGTGAAGATGTTAACTTCATTTTTTTTTTCTTTTTTCTTTTTATTTCCGAAGGACCCATTATTTATAACGTTATATACAAGTTTCTTTCTAAGCTTCTGTGTATTGTACATCGCATTTTATGCTATTATAAGCACTTGCGACAAGGAGCTCCACCCAACTTTCAAGTTTTTCGATCTGTACTCTTCCCTAAAATACCTTGTGCATGAATTTGGTCGCCCGTCAGAATTGTTAAGAGTCGGGGATTAGAACCGTGGAAACAGTATGAATAATACGCAGTGAAATTTTTTGTCGCAAAGCATGTTAAAGTTTTGCTATTTGCAAAACATGTTGGCCATGTACACTAGTCTAACATGTGGCAAAATGGTTCGGTTTGGATTGGGTTATTTTTGCATTTGGATTATTTAGGGTTCGATGGGAATTTGATTCAAATTATTCAAGTCTTAATTATATATATTTGATCAATTCCACTTTTAGATTACTAGTTGCCATACAATAATAGTCTCCGACTCGAGACCAAGATAAGCTTCGGTCGTCGACCCATGACCAGGCTAGATTCCACTAGATGGATGCACACGAGATGTAGATCAAAAAGACAATTAAGGGAGCTCACAATATTAGCTCACCGGAGTCGAAGGAAGTTCGTGGTCTCAGCTTGCGTACACCTAAGGAATTTTCATGGAGGGGACCGCGAACTCCGTCATGCGACTTGGAACGATATTCATTTTCAACATGCTTTAGGTCTGCTCAAAGTGTCAGTCCTATGAGTAGTGGGGTTAAATTATGAACATTGATAATATATATAGATACTCGAATGTTTCCTTTAATGGGACACAGAACCTTACTCAATAATTGGTCTGATGAGCATGGACAAACTTTTGATCATCATATTTTTTAGTTTTCCAGTTTTCTTCAGTTCCAAAGCAGAAAATGGCTCACCCAAATAAGAACTTTCCCTTCCATCTTTTGTCCAAACAGGCTAGAGCATCAAGTTCAGGCAGTCAACCCAACGAGGAACACTTGTTCGCTAAATGGTTCACTGATAGACCGAAAAACTTCGGTAGCACGGCTCATCAGGGAGTTTCCGGTCCTTTAGACCTGAACGTATCCACTGGTCAAGGGTTGCCACTGCCCCCTAATCAAAAGGAACCCCGACAGTAATTTTTTGCTCTCAGGAGTAGATGAGATTCATAAGGGAGCAAATGACTACACAAGAGGCACAGTTTGAGTAGCAACAAACTTTTCAATTGGAATTATTGAAACAGAATGAGGAGTTGAGAAGGTATGTAAACTTTGACACTTCTGACTTTCATGATAATGTGAACGAGCAGGATGAAGTTCTGGGCATGCATGCAAGGAATAGCAAAGCGAGATAGACGAGTTGCGGCAATATGTACGAGTGTTGCACCCCGAGTCTCAGGACACGAATTGATTGTTTTGTTCTAACAATCCATTGGCTCCTAAAATAGCAACGGTGAACTTCCCGTGTGATTTCAAAGTTCCAAAGGACATGTTTGAGGGGAAAAGGGACCCGTGAGCCCATTTGATGCAATACAATGACTACACGAACGTACTAAGAGCATCAGATTTAGCAAAATTTAAGGCCTTTTCTATGAAGCTTAAGGGAAGTGCGAAGGATTAGTATTTGTCCTTTCCTTGGGGATCAATTCGAAGCTTCTTTTAGTTGGGCCGAATGTTTTTGGGAAGGTTCAGAGCTCATAAAACAACCATGAGCACACCTATGAGAGTAATGTCGGTTAAACAAAAGGAGAGTGAGACCCTCCAAGCTTATGCCAACCAGTTTCGTGTAGTGATTTTGAACACGAAGAATTTAGAGGATCAATGAGATATTGATGCCTTCATAATTGGGGTACAAAATAACCACGTATAATACTCCTTTACTGATAACAGATGACAGAGTTTGGTTGATCTCTACGAGCGGGCCCATAAGTTCGCAGAGGCAGAATAGATCAAGAGGGCATCACGTGGCACTTTTCAGAGGGAATACAAGCAATTCAGAAATCGAGAGGGAGTTCACAACAGGCAGGGTCCTCGTAACCAATCGTTGTGAGCGAGAGGTGATGGACCGCAAAGAAGTCAGATGCATGGTGATTCTCTCAGGGCTCCCTAAAGATCTCAGTCGGAGTATACCAGAAGATATATCCCATTGCAGGTTCGAAGTTTATACTTCTTCAAACGCTATTCACACTTACATTTTGAACTAGATAAAAAGCCTTGGGATTCTGCTTAAGCCATCTCCAATGAGGCACAACACGAAGAGATCCAACTTGAGAGACAAATATGTCTTCCACAATGATGTTGGGCACAAGATTGAAGATTGTTTCACCCTGAAAGATGTCATTGATGAAACAGTGAGAAACGGTGAGCTCACCGAGTTTGATGATCAGGGTGTTTCCCAGCAGGGTCAAAGTTCGCGGGACTATCTTAAAGGTAAATAGAATGTTAGGGGTACCATCCGTATGATAGTTAGAACGGATGAAGAGTGGGCAACCTCTAGCACTAAGAGGAAGGCACACCTCAACGGTGTCATGCCTATCGGTTCACCTAAGAGGTTGCACCAACAGGAGAGATAGAAAGTGGATTTCACTCATGAGGATGAAGAGTTAGTGTGTGATGAAAATGGCAATGATCCTATGGTAGTGACAACAACCATTGCCGGTTTTGAGGTGAAAAGGATTCTTGTGGACAGTAGGAGTGCCATTGAGGTTCTAACTTAGGATGCTTTTTAGAAAATAGGGTTAAAGAAAAAGACACTGAAGAAGGCGAGCCTACTGTACGGTTTTACAAACTATACCATCGAAGTAAAAGACTCTATTACCTTGCTAGTGACTTTGGGAGATGGCAAGCATACCACCACGGAGTATGTCCAGTTTTTCATGATGGACCATGTCTTATAATGTAATTTTTAGACATTTGATCATGAGGATGGCAAGGATGATGGTGATCACTTTTTGTATGAAAATAAAGTTTCCCATGCAATTAGATCATCAAAGAGCAACTAGGCAATGCCACATGTTGTCAGTACAACAGGCTCATGATCAGGAAAAACGAGGGCAAAGTTCGCAGCAGTCGAAATTGGATAGGCAGTTGTTAGATTTGGATAGCCTGGATAACAGATGCGATGAGCGAGCTAAAAAGCCAGAAGTAGTCGAGGCTATAGAAACTTTGCAAATTTTTAATGGTAGTACAAATAAGGTGGTGAGAATTTCATCTGCGTTGACGAGTGAGGAAAAAAAATTTTGATTCGTTGCTTGAGAGCTAATGCTGATATTTTTGCTTGGTCTGCTGTAGATATGCCAAGGGTGGACCCTCAGGTAATTGTGCACAGGTTGAATGTTCTATCTGAAAGCCAGACCTGTGAAGCAAAAGAAGAGATGGTTCGCGCCGTAAGTTGTAGAGGTTGTAAGGTAAGAGGTTGTGAATATATTGGCTTCAGGGTTCATCAGGGAGGTCGAGTACCCGAATTGGATCTCGAATGTTGTAGTGGTGAAGAATGTGAGTGGTAAATGGAGAATGTGTATAGATTTTACCAATTTGAACAAGGCTTATCCCAAGCATAGCTTCCCACTTCCTTCGATTGACAGACTTGCTGACGTGTCTTCCGGTAACAAATTCATGTGCTTTATGGATATTTTCTTTGGATATAATCAGATCTTCATGGCTCCTAAAGATCAAGAGAAAAATAACTTTTGTTATAGAAGAAGATTTATTTTACTATCGTGTGATGCCTTTTGGTTTAAAAAATGCAGGTGCAACTTACTAGAGGTTGGTGAACCAAATTTTTAGAGAGTAGATCGGGCGAAGTGTCGAGGTTTATGTCTATGAATTGTTATTTAAGGGCTCCACTCTCACCGAGCATGTTGATAATCTATCAGAGGCATTTGCAATATTGCAAGCCCATCAAATGAGGTTAAACCCAGATAAGTGCGCCTTCGGGGTTAGAGTTGGTAAATTTTTGGGCTTTGTGATCTCGAAAAGAGGAATTGAAGTGAACCCTGAGAATATTCAAGCCATCCTGGAAATTACTCATCCAATGGTAATAAAGGATATCCAACAGTTGACTAGAAGGATGGTCGTGCTCAATAGATTTGTGTCACGAATGGCTGACAAGTGTCTACCGTTTTTCAAGGCCCTTTGCACCTCTTTTTCCTGGACAGAGGAATGCCAAACAGCTTTTGAGAAGCTCAAAAAGTACGTCACATCCCTTCCATTATTAATGTCACCTTGTGAAGGAGAAGCCCTTTATTTATACCTTGCCACATCTGAGGAAACTGTGGCAGCTGTCTTGTTCAGGGTAGAAGGTGTTTGACAATCCCCCATATACTATATCAATAAGGTGCTGCAAAATGACGAACTTAGGTAAGCGAAAGTTGAAAAAATTCATTTTCACTTTAATTATTGCAGCTTACAATCTGCAATCATACTTCCTAGCCCATCCGTAGTAGTCGTGATGAATCAGCCCATCAACTAAATTTTGTCTAAACCTGACACCTCCGAAAGAGTGACCAAATGGAGTATAGAGCTCGTTAAGTTTGGTATAGAATTCACACCACAAACTGCAATAAAGGGGTAAGTTTTGGTTGACTTCATGGTTGAATGTTTGTTTGAGACACCCACCAACTCCTCAGGTAACCCGATTCATAAATGATAAACTCCATATTATAAAATAGAAAAATAATATATTTAAACTGTAATTCGCTACAAGTTTCAATAGCGGTCTTTGGTCCTTTACGTTACCTCTATAATAACTTATGAAAAATTTCTAATTTGTACTAATTTTTTTCTATTTGTTGCATGCTACATAATAGTTAGTCTGCCACAAAAAGAAACTATGACCACTAACAAATCAAAATATTAGTTGGTTTGTGTTGATGGATCTACGGCAAAGACTGGATCAGGAGCAGGAGTACTCTTGGTGGATCCTAAAGGAAACGAGTGGCAATATGAACTCTCTTTTTTATTTCAGACATCTAATAACGCTGCAAAGTACGAGGTGTTGGTATCATGGTTGCAGTTAGCTCGACAGCCTAGAGTGAGAGAACTTGTTGTTCATACAGATTCCCAGTTGGCCGCCAAATAGTTGAACAACAAGTATGAGGTCAATGAGTCAGGGTTGAAAAAATTCCACTCAACTGCAACCCAGTTGCTAGCAGAGTTTGATAAGATACAAGTGAAACAAGTCCCAATGAGCGATAACATACGAGCAGACGCAATGTCTAGGCTAGCATCTTCTATTGTCATCGAGCAAAAGGGAAAGATTCTATTGGAGCACAGGAAAGCCCCAAGTTACGATGCACTCCAAGTATATGTTGTAGATCAAGAAGACATATGGATGACTTCTATAGTTTGTGTATTACAGGGGATAAATGACTGCTCAGATAAAAAAGAGCTCACAAAATTACAACACAAAGTTGCGAGGTATACCCTTTTAGAAGGTGTATTGTATAACAGAGGATTCTCACAACCACTGCTACGATGTCTGACGCCATCAGAGGTTGAGTATGTGATGCGAGAGATTCATGAAGAGATTTGTGGCGAACACTTGGGTGGAAGATTGCTCGCCCAAAAAATCTTTAGGCAGTGATATTATAGGCCCATAGTTCAGAAAGACACACATGCAACTTAAGGAGTCAAAATCCTCGGCTCATTCCCCATAGCCACAGCACAGAAGAAATTCATAGTGGTCGCGGTGGACTACTTTACCAAATGGATTGAAGCTGAGGCTCTAGCAACCATCAGTGAGAGGTAAATGGAATCTTTCCTTTGGAAGTCTATTGAGTGTAGGTTCGGTGTACTACGTCCGATAATCATGAAAAATGGTACACAATTCCAAGGGAAATTTAAGAAATTTTGTGTTAATCTTTATATATCTTTAACTCAAAGCTCTATGAAAACACCCCAAACCAATGGGCAAGTTGAGACTATGAATAAGAAGATTTTGATAGCTTCAAAGAAGAAAGTGGGAGAGGCTAAAGGTGCTTGGTTAGAGGAACTACTTGGAATTTATTGGGCCCTGCGAACATCCCCTCACACTGTAACAAGAGAGACAACATTCTCGATGGTTTACGGCGCAGAAGTAGTAATTCTCGCTGAGATTGGCATGCACTCACATAGAACAATATACTTCAACGAAAATGCCAACCAATAAGCTCTGAAGCTCAACCTTGATCTCATTGATGAGGTTAGAGAAGCAATAGAAATTAGGAACGCGGCACATGCCCAGCAAGTAGCTCGCTACTATAATTCTAAGGTAAAAAAACAAACAGTTTTAAGTTGGTGACCTTGTGCTTAAAAACACTGAAGCCAGCTTCCCAACTTCGCAACAAGGAAATATGTCCTCAAGATGGGAAGGATTGTACAAAGTTGTACAAAAGATAGGCTACAGAGCGTACAAATTGGCAAGACTGGAAGGCACAACTTAGAGCCATGTTTCTTTGTTGCGAAGCTGAGAAGCTGGCTTTAGTGTTTTTAAACATTCTATAAACCCGTACATAGAATGCACGTTATTTTAAAAAATATTATGCGTAAATTTTGATACTTTAATGAAAAGATTTTCTTTCAATAGTATATTTACTTTATATGATCCTCCCTCCAAAATAATTAGCGAGAGCTAAGGCTCGTAAGTTCAATACCACAGCCTCCAAAATAGTTAGTGAGAGCTCAAACTCCCAGCTATAATCTTAGAACTCACGGGTTCAGTATTGTAGCCTCCAAAATAGTTAGCGAGAGCTACGGCTCCCAACTATAATCTTAAAGCTCACAAATTCAATACCGCAGCCTCCAAAATAATTAGTGAGAGCTCAGGCTCCCAGATGTAATCTTAAGGCTCACAGCCTCTAAAATAGTTAGTCAAAGCTCAAGCTCCCAGCTGTAATCTTAAGGCTTGTAGGTTTAATACCGCAATCATCAAGACAGTTAGCAAGAGCTCAAGCTCCCAATTGCAAACTTATGGCTCGCAAGTTCGGACAACGCAGCCTACAAAGTAGTTGAAGCTCACGAATTAAGTTTAAAATTGGCTCAAAAATAACCTAAAATCCAAAACTTGTTTAAATTTGTTTAAGTTAAAAATTTGCTCAAGTTCACGGAAAGGTAAAATGTCATAACATTAAAAAATAAATTCGAAAACTTCAATTCTTTCGTCAAGATCACCACAGACCTCATTCTCCCTCCCTTCTCCCTCAACAACTTTAGCATTATCGATAGTAGAGTCAGCAGCGATGTCATCACCAGCAGGCATAATAGTTGGTTTAGAAGGACTCTCTTCGAGGTAAAAACCCCTGAAATTTTCCATTTGGATGTGAACTCATCTTAAGCGACTCCTAAAGGACAACAAACATCAAAGTCAAGATTGTCTATCTCTACCTTAGCGAGAATATCGAAATCAGCCTTGTGAACATTAAAAGGCCCAGCAGCAACTTGAGCGTGCAGAAGAATATTGGGTTTGAGCTCAGCAGTGACATCACTCAACATCCTCAAAGTGTTCTTCTTAAAACCCTCAAAAGCCTCTTCTCATTTTCGTTTTAACTTCACCGTTACAGCCTCATGTTCTGCAGTGATTTTGTTTACAACTACTTTATGCTCTTCTACAACCCTTCTCAACTCAGCATCCAAGGCCGTGATATCGTTGGATAGTGCATCATTTTTCACTTGTTCAGTTCTTAACTTCCCAATGAGCTCATCATTTTGTTTGTAGAGCACATCATTCTCAATCCTTATCTTCTGCTATTGCTCCTGAGTGCTTTTAAGATTTCCTTCAAGCTCCTTTTAAATAGCCTTTGTCCTGATAATTTTCTCTTCAAAGCCCAGACTGGTCATGAAGGCCTCAACGAGGAAAGCTTGCAAAGATGAGCTGAGTGTTAACAATGCAGATTTCTGCGAACTCCCAGATGAGTCATCAACACATATCTTCTTCTTCGCAGCCTCTAGCACTAAAGCTCTCCACTTCTCTACAATACCTTGCAGCTCTTTAGTGTTTAAGTTACGGTGACTCGGAGCTAGCTTACCACAGTTTTTAGCAGGTAGCTCCTCAGCAAGAGGTGCAGTAAGGGGAGAAATATAGGAAGAAGGAGAGTTACCACGAGCAATGATAGGAGAACTCTTATGAGCCACAGTTTGTGAGCTCATTAACGGGGACGCAAGGGTGGTGGCCACCATAGAAGTCCCCGTGCGATCTGCTCTCCTTTTGCGGTGAGACTTTATCTTGCCACTATTTGTCTCTTCCTCACTGCTAGCCACCATGTTAATAGCTCTCGTATCAATTCTATGCCTCTTGTGCTGAGCCTTCAGAACAGCTCGCAAGTCTATAGCCTCGATAATTTCCATGGCTTCGTTAAGTTCCTGTGAAGTGCTGATAGTTTCCTCAATATCACTTTCTAAACTGCAAGTTGTGTCTGAATCACCAAAAACCCTAGCACTAGCGTGAGTAGTTATCAAATTAACATATGGACCACTTTCTACCAGTTGTGAGCCCAACACCACCCAGGGACAAGGCTTTATCCTACAATAACTATAATAGAAATTTTTGGGTTCTTCTTTTAATCCTATTAGAATTTGATCCAAGTGATCATCATCACCATAGAGAACATATGGCCATGATTTCCCCTCAGAGGCCACACCTAACACCTCAGTAAATTCTCTACTGTTACCCCGTTTATATCCATTAGGGCTATGACCATCTTCTCACGGTTACGACATATTCAATAATTAGGGAACTACCAACGCGGAGCCTTCTCAATTGGGCTTCACCTCTATCTATTCTAATAGTTCGCTGGAAGGAGTACACATCCTCACTCGACGCGAACCATTCTGTAGAAAAGCTAAACCCATCTACGAGCTTGCATTTCACCTTGATATACTTCCCCTAGTTCAACTGAAGGTTGGGACATCAGTTCACAATTATGGTTGGACCTTTTCCTCAATGAGAGAAGTAATGAAAACCCACTGAATTCACTCGGTTCTGGGCCTTTAACAGATACAAACTCTAGAAAACTGTGAGTTGTGGTACTTCATTGCGGCAGTAACAGTCAACAAAGTAGGCCACAACGATCCACCATGAAAATCTACAAAGTTGACTAGGGGCAATCTGGTAATCATCAATAAGATTGCAGAAGAACGGGTTCAAAGGCAGGTGAAACCTAGCATCCAAGGCATAGAGGAGGAGCAAGAACCTACCATCATTGGTATCACTGAGCCTGTGTGAAACCTCAAGAATAGAGAATTCGTAGGCAAAATTAAGAATCTCGATTCCTCGCGTATGTAAGGCCCGATGCATCTCTTCTTATTTTGTAGTGTAGGGGAAAAAGTTGGCTTTGACAGGGGTTTTAAAAGCACGCTCTCGCAGTGGGCAATGCGAAACTAATTGACCATGAGCTCCTCTTATTCTCGACATGTTTTCGACGCAGAAAGAAGAAGAAAATAATAGAGGAAATTTAAAGCCTAAGATGAAAAGTTACTGAGATTTACCTTGAAAAAAAGCTTTAACTAATTCTGGTTATAAAAATATTAAGAGTGAGAGTTTTAGGGTTTTAGAAAACCCCCTTTTAAAGAAGTCTCTTCCCTCCACATTCTGATGGTTCAAATAAACGAGGGACACCAACGGTCAGATACACGTGAGCAAGATTTATCCCTACATGTGGTGAAGTTGGCATAAGGTCATAATAGACACTGCGTATTCTACAGGTTGTAATAAACGCGAATTGGTAGCCCCAAAGAGTGCCACTTTATAACCCTCCTTAGGCTTACTAGGGGGGACTAGATTGTCATACAGTAATAGTCACTGACCTGAAACCCAAATATGCTTCGGATCGCCAACCTGCGACCTGGCTAAACCCTACTAGATGGATGCACACAAGACGTACAGCGAGAGGACAGTGAGGGGAGCTTGCGATATCAGCTCATAGGAGTTGAAAGGAGCTCGTGATATCAACCCACAAGAGTTGAAGGGAGTTTGCAGTCCTAACTCGCATACACCCAAGGAGTTTACATGGAAGGGACCGTGAATGTCAGCATGCAACTTGGAACGATACACATGTCCAATATGCCCAATGCCTACTCAGAGTGTCAGTCCTATGAATAGTAGGGTCAAGTCATGAACAGTGGAGTCAAATCATGAACAGTGATAATATGTATAAATACTCAGATGTTTTCTTTAATGAAACACAGAAAGTTACTCAACACTAGTTTAGTAAAATTTTGTACGGATTGCATAACAAAAGTTACATAAATGAAAGTACAAAAACAACACAGAGGAATAGATTCAATGTATTACTACCTATGGTAAATGCATTCTCTCAAGATTATAGTAGATACATAGAAATTAATTTACTTTTTTGAAAGTGTTATTTAATAATATAAAATTAAATAATTTAATCTAAAATGCTAATTAAATTAATTAGCAATCATAGTTGTATTTATATTTCAAATTGGACAATTAAATTACTTTACCCTTAAAGTTTAATATGGTAAAATTTTCATTTTAGGATAATTAAAATTGATTTTACTTTGGCCTACAAAATGTGGAGGATTAGTGACTGGGCTCGCTCCGGTAGATACATTGAGAAATAAAAAAATTGGGTTTACATTATTTAATTGAATTAATAATATTAATTAATAATAAAATAATTATTTTTGAAATAAAAAACTAACTATTAGGTTGGGTAATAATATAAGCTTAGTTTTAATTTAAATTGAAGGTTGTATTACAGATATAATTAGATCCAACACATGAAGATTCGAGAAACTCATTTTTGGGCATGTGCCATGATATCTAAGGGAGTGACTCCTTGGTGTCATTGGCCTCTTGAGTAGGGAGTCCTAGTAGGACTCAGTTTTCTATTAAAACATTATTATGCTTCTCTCATTCAACTTTTGTGATTTTCTCATACATATATAGGGGTGCCAGAATTTAAAAGAATTTTTGTAGGGGTACTTTATTGAAATTTAGTGAGAAATTTATTTGAGTTATTTTTCTTAACTCAAATAAGTTCTATTATTCTTGAGTTTTCCTATCTGATTTGTGAGATCGTAATTGAAATTCTCATAAGAACCTATAATTCAATTTTAGAAGTTAAATTTTAATTCCCCCCATTCTATAGAGAAAGTCAACTTCCACCCCTTAAGAAATCTCAATTTTCGTCTAGTGTTCAGTTCTTTGAGTTAGTGTCCCTTCTTTAAGCATTTGAGAGTTTGAGAATATTGGAAATGACATTCAGTTGAAATCTTAAAGGATTTGTATTCAAATTGGATCGTTTGACAATCGAAACCATCTCATATGCTACTTGCAGTTTCACCTATCTCCCTAACTCAGAAACATAGATACTTTATTTTATCAAATTTATTACCAAATATCATGATAATGGTATTTTTTTATGAAAAAAATTTAAAATTCTATTGTGCCAACTCAAACGCTTTTTATATCAATTTTTTTAACAATTGGCATTAGAGCTTTGGTCGTGCTATGTAGAATAGTATAAATTGTTGACCAAATTGGTTCCTCTTTCTCTTGTGTATATGTATATGATATTTATTATGATATTAAAATGATAGCTACTTTTTTGATATAATGAAAGGTATGTGATTACATATGTATCGATATTGTTAAACTGTGAGCTCGCCTCCAACCGATGTTAGACATAGTTAGGGTATAGTTAACATGCCATAGGATTCGTATATGTATTAGTGGGAGCATTCTGGCACTTCCGTGTATTCATTCTAGCACTTAGGTGCAATTCATTCTAGCACTATGGTGCAAATTTATTCTGGCACTTCGGTGCAATACATTTTGTGGAGTGTTAAGGGGATCAATACGTTAATGTCTGATCAATACTTTGGTGCTTATTGTGGAGTTTTAGGGGATAAATCTGCATAATCATACTTGTGTCTGTATCCAATTAATAGGGTTATAAATAAATGTTTATTATGTCATTTTGATTTTGAAAATGATACGTTATTCTAATTTGTGGATAAACTTCGTTTTGAATATGATAAGCGAACATCACTCTAATTTTGCTCATAATAAGTTATCCTAAAAATGACTTGTTTTAATTGCTTTTATGTTTAACTTCAAATTATGCTAGTACCACTAAGTAATCAATACTCAACATACGAATTTGTTTGTTATCGTGTGCAGGTATCATAGGCTTTTAAGGTGATCGTGCATCATCAGCATTCAAGCAATCAACACTCAGTTCAGCTATCCATTGTAAGGTTTTAATTATGTTTAATTATGTATGGCATGTACCTAAGTAATTAGGAAGTGTTTTGGAGTGCTTATGATATTTTGTTTGTATATATCTATGCTCATGTTTTGGTATACTTGGTAAGGTGACCTATAAGGTTTTCAAGGTTGATTTTCAAGCTTTGTTTATTAGCTAGTTGTGCATGGTTGTATAGGTTTAAAAAAAAGTATGTTAGTTGATAAATTTGTCTAGTTGTATTGGACTGTATGCTTGGATGGTATTTGATTGTGAATACATGTGTTGAATTGATTGTTATTGCATTGGTGCTATGTTTAGGCATGTTTTAGGTATAACTTGTTATGGTTGAAATGCTTAAAATAGGCATTTTTAGTTATTTTGTCATTCAGTCTCGAGACAGGAAGGACATGTCTTGAGACCGTTAGAATAAAATTTACCTTATTGTTCGTGCAAAATCTTAATGTCTTGAGACATTCCAAGTTAGTCTCAAGACAAAGTGGCTCTAGTCTTGAGACAAGGGTACATCGAAGTTAAACTAGTTTTGCCCTATTTCAGGTCTCAAGACATCCAAACATCGAAGCTAAAATAACAAAACAAGGGAGGCCTATCTTGAACACAGTCTCGAGACTTGAGAAGCCATGTTTCGAGATGTGTCATCATCGAAGCACAATGTTGAAAATTTATTAATAGAGTTTGGATTTGAACCTTAACTTTATTTTTTATCGAATGCAAACATATAACCCTATTTGTAGAATCATATAACATTAAATCATCATGTTTATGTTGATAATTGTTATTATATGTGATTATTATAAATTAATGTCAAATTGTTTTATTAAATTACTTGAAATAAATTGAGTTGTTTAGGCAACGTAATGTGACGTCACGCATTTAGATTCAACGTCTGGATCGGATGTGGGGTGTCACATCTAGTTGATGCAAAACTTTATATTTTCCATGAGATCAAAGTTTCAAAAATCATGGAAAAGTCAAATTTCAAAAACATGATCAAGTTTTATGTTAAGCATCCTGAACATTTATGGTAAAAAGGATAAGACAACATGGTTTACTTGCTAAAAAGGACCATTTTATGATTTAACATCAAGATTGATGAACATCTGATAAGTTTAAACCTTAATAAGAACCTTTACGAATTTACACTTTACTTAAAGTATTATGGCTTTGGAATGGTCATTGGTTCACTTGATATGGATGACCTCTTAACTATAAAAGCAATGAAAGTCTCATTACGAAATTTAAGTTGAAATGCAAAATGCTTTTGAGATGATTGATCTTTAATTGATGATCTATTTCCTTAGAATGAAGATTAAGCAAAACTAAGAAAAAAATCATTTGTCAAAGAAAATATGTCAAAATTTTTTTTTAATAAGTTTCATATGAAAGAATTTAAGATCATGAATATTTTATGAATTAGGATGAGAAACACAACAAGGATGGAGTTGAGTGTATGAAAATATTTTATATTAAAAATTTTATGAATTCATGTTGTGTGATGTATCCCTAAAAATAAGGCCTAACATCTTGTATGTTGTAAGTGTTTTATCTTATGTCATGCATTGTGTAAGTGGCTTACACATAAAAGAGTGTTAAAAAATGTTATCAAATATGTCAAAAGGGACCATCAATTGGGGTGTCAAGTTCAACAAGTGTTAGAAGTTTTAAGATTATTGGATTTTTTTATTGTGACTAGATAAACTCTTTAGATTATATGAAGAGTACCTCTACGAATTGTTTCAGCTTGCACAATCGATAGTAGAAGTTGATTTCTTATTTGCAATAGCAATTTTCAATCAAGGCTTATGATTGAGAAGATTATACTCAAAGGCAAAGCGAATAATTTTTTAAGGGGTGAGGTAATATTACAAAATTTTAAGGGGCAAAGTATTTAAAAATTTATTAAAAGGTATTGAAATAAATTTTAAATTTTTTTGAGGAGCCAAAAATGTAAGTGTTCCATTTTAAAGCTCTAAAAAGCTTTGATTGAATGAATAATTATATGGAGGGGTCTTAAATTAAAATTACCCCTTTTAATTAGAGGGCAAAGGCCCCTTTGCTTCGCAACTGATTCTGCTTGATTAGACAATCAAACTGCAATTCAATCTTTCATGAAAAGACCAAACGTTTCAACAATAAGCGCTTTTTTTGTTGTTAATATAGTGCAGAAAAATGGTTAATTATCTTGGTTTTCTTGCTGTCAATTTTCACTAAGCAAACGAGTCTGAGTTTTGAGAAAATAACTTAACTACTACAGATATATGATTTGAAATTAATCATAATAACATAAAAAATATACGATATTAAAATAAAAAAATTAAATACATAAATACATCAGATTAGCAATATACACGATAATTGTTTATTATAAAGTTGTCATTAATCGTTAGTGTCGAGTTGATTTGTAATGTTAAATTAATTAACAACATTGCTAATGTTAGAAACTCAATCACACATGTAAGTGTGTGGAAACCACATATTTAGAATACTGATTTATGTTTAAAAATAGCATACAATAAATAATGAAATGTATGATTTAAAACTAATTAATTATAACATATGAAATATGTATGATGTTAAAATAAAAATAGATTAAATTGTAAGTAAAACTAAATTTAAACATACGAATACATCATATTAAGATTATTGTATGAATACAACTATTTATCATGGTGTTGTCATTAATCCTAAGTTGATATCAAGTTAATTAGTGACACCATCTCAATCAACAACATTATTAATACTAGGTTTTCACACCACAGAGTGTACGGGAACATTTTATATTAACAAATGATTATCGGTGGAGTGACAATAAATTTTATATAAATTTGTTGTTCTTGGTTCGCTTCTCAAATAATTTTTTATTTGAAGACAATATAAAAGTACGAAAAAAATAAAAATACCCTTATAATAATATTAGTTACCCATTAAAGGATGTTTTAGTAATTTCACAATTGAGTTGATGTCGCGTTGACTCATGATACCAACTCAATCATACATTTTATATATACTATAGATATACTAATAAAGTATGCATAAAAATTAAAATATCTAAAATGTTAAAATTAAACTTTGATTGAGTAGTAAATTTAAGGTTTTACTAACCCAATGAACATGTGTTCAAATCTTATCATATTCATATACTTTTTTAAGTAAAAGACTAACGTGTCTTTAAATAATCTAATTTATTTTATATGTGAAAGGATATTAAAATAATTTTCTTAACTGAATTGAGATTCAATTAATAAGTACATCAACTCAGTAAAGATATAAACTCTATTTTTAATTATTTTTATATACATAAAAATAAAAAAATTACTTCAACTTGTAATTGAATTGAATTTAATTTAATTTAATCTCTTTGTTGTCATTGCTATTTTTACCTTCATTATTTTAACTTATTTACGATTGACAGTCGCATTAAACAACAGGATCTCTTAGTTAAATATTGTATAAAAGAAAAAAGAAAAAAAAAAGCTGCAATTACCCACATTATGATATATGATAAAGAAATTGACTTCTCTGTTCCTTTCTCTCGGACCTTATTATCATAAAAATTCAGAAATTTCAGATTTATTTGTCGCTTTCAATAACAGAAAAGTGTGGGTTAGTCAAATCATTCATGAAAACAACTTTAGCATGAATTTGAGGACTCCAATTTTGGCTGTTGCTGATTATGTGAAATGGAATTTTCCTTCCTTCTCGGCCTCACAATGTGCCCTTGTTTTATTTCCTTTTTCAGATGCATGTGTAACAAATTTGTTTTCATTTTTTGTCATATAAAAACAAACAAAAACTCTATAAATATCAGGTTTATTAAAAATAAACACAAACTGAAAGTCCCAAAATGCCCTAAACTGTTGAAATAAGTAACTAAAATGATGGAACAGAGCGAGAAGTTGGAGCTGTAAGTGTATGGTGGTTTCTGTGGGTTAAGAAGTGAAGAAAATGCGGAAGGTAAGAGGAAAGGTTTGGGTTGGGTTGGGTAGGATTGCACAGATGATGAAGGATGTTGTAGTAGAGTTATGAGTATCAGCTGCACCCAACAACATTATGACACATATCCTTAGTCTCTCCAACATATATTATTGTCTTTGAATTTGAAACGACTCTACCCAATGGAAAAAGCTAATGAACAAAAAAGATGATGCATAGAACAACAGACGCAGAGCACGCCGAAAGAGACGCTTAGCAACCGACTCCAAACCACACATTCGCTCGGTTACGAGGAGCCTGCCATTCTATTCTTATCTACATCACTCTTGACCCTGCCAAAAAAATTGAATTAGGACACCAAAGTCCCACACCCCCCCCCCCCCTTGCATTGCATTTGCTTATTCTAATTATTAACTAGTATATATCTAAAACTGACATTCCCATCCATTAATTTGATTTCAAATCATAATGATGGCATACTAAAGAAGACGCGGTTCCTTTCTATGTATTCATCATTCTTTGAGATTCTGTGATTTTTTCTTTGGTTTTGCTTGCATCATCACAGACGTCAAGAGCTTACCTTTTTGTTGTAAAAAATAAAACATAGATCTTGTAAATGTTGATGGTAAAATTTATTGAATTTTTAGAGTTATAATTAAATGATAAATTTTGTAAGTATTAAAGACTAAATTTATTTAATTTTTATATTTAAAATGAAATTGATAGAATGCATAAAAATTAAAAGGCTAATTTTGTTACTAGACCAATAAAAAAAGCTCATATAAGTTTGGAGTTAGTATAATATTTAATTTCAAAAAGTTTAGTGACTAAATAAAAAAAATAGTTAAGTGACCAAAATAAAATGAAAGGCATAGTTGGATGATCATTTTTATAGTTTACCCCTAAAAAATAATTTTCAGCATGTTCACGTCATCGTTTAGTTAAAAAAAATTTAACAGAAGGGCTAATTTGCATATTTCGAAATGAATAAGGACTAATGTACTCATTTTTTTAGTGGAGAGACCGAAATGCAATTCACCCCTAGTTAGAGGCTTCCCTAGTACTTTTACCACTTTCTGATGGAGTGACTATTATTATTATGAAATTTTTATTTCACTTCTCTTCACATAATAAGAGCAATCAAAATTTTTAAAATAAATAATTGATAAAATCATATAGATAAATTATCATAATTAAGTTCAATTGTTCAAACAAATAAGAGTTCAATGGTTATTGATTAAATTCATATGATAAAATTAATGTGTGGCAAAAATAAATTTTATAAATTATCGTTATGAAAATATTAAGACAAAAAATGTTAAAGAAGGTGAACTTGTAAAAAAATTATAATAATAACAATTTAGTAAAATGTATGTTTAAATAATCTTACATTTCACCACCCAAATATGAAAACCTTATATCATAACTAAATGAACTAAATAAGGCAATGTAATATACCTAATCTTAAGAGTAATCTTATATTTCGGTAATCTTATTATTAGAGATGATATTATATTCCATTAACCAAACTCTCATTTATTATTTAAAATTAACAATGCCAAAAAGTGCACACTTCTGTACCAGATAAAGAAGTATAGCAATGAGTTTTACAATCTAGTTAGAGCAACCACTAGCTCTAAAAAGACTATTCCTTGTTTATCAAGGCTAATGTCCATTTGTGCTGAGTCTCTAAAGCCATTCTCGTGGATTCTTGCCAAATCTCAAGAAAAATGGTTAATTTTGACAAATTGAAGCTTTTCTTCAATCCATAAACAAAACAGAGGGAAGGGAGATGGTTCACTAGTATATTAAGAGTACAGAAGGCGGATAAACTCGATAAATATCTAGTAGTGAATTTTGGTGGCATAAGCAATAAGAAAACTCTCTCCCAAAGTATCATTGATAAGATTCATAGCAAATTAGCGCATTGGAAAGCAAAATGCCTCTCTCAAAGAGGTAGACCGACTCTTATTATGTTTACTCTAGTTGATATTCCTTTATATTGATTAGATCGTTAAAGCCTTCTAGTGGAGGCATTGTGTTGGGGAGAGAAAACTTCACCGGCGTAATTCGAGTACCATTTGATGACCTAAAGACCAAAGAGGATTGGAAACTAGACCAACAGACTTGATGAATAAAGCCCTTCTTACTAAACAAGCATGGAGAATATTGATGAATAAAGAATCATTAACTACTAAAGTCTTTAAAGTGAAATATCATATAAACTATGAATTATGTGATGTGATGTTGAAAGCTTCTGACTTGTAGATTTAGAAAGGCTTCTAAAAGGAAAAGACTTTGTTTACTCGAAGTTAATGTGCAACTTTGAAATGGAAAATCTTGTGAGATTATTTTGGTTAATGAAGTCGTGGTGCTTCGAGAGGAAATCGATAAAACATGCATATAATTGGTTTGGGATTTCATGAGAAATAATGTAAGATTTCAGGATGACAGGATGATCAGATTTACTCTAGAAAAGGTGACTTGGTAGGATATTAGAAGTAGAACCTTCTATATCCTAGGTAGAGAAAATAAACTTATATGGAAATTTGATAGTTGTGGTGTTTTCTTTATGAGATCTATCTATAAAATTATTTGAAAAAGAAATAATTTAGAGAGACATAAGTGATCTGCATGGGACCAAGTGGTGAGACCTTTGAAAACTCAAACTCTAATTGAAGTTTTTTTTTTTTTTTTAATGAAAAACTTGTCATGGATGTATTCCAACTTTAGAAGAATTGGCAAGATAATCAATTAATCTATGACTAATTGCCCTTTTTGCTTCTTGTACTTTGAGTCTATTGAGCATATCTTTGCCAGAGCTATCTAATTTTTTTGACTTAGACTCTGTTTATTTTAATGAAAATAATTTATGAAAAATGTTTTCTGTAGTTTTTTGTGTTTGTTAAATAAAAATAATTTGGTCAACGAAAAATGACTTACAGTAAATAGAAAATAAGCTATTTTTCCACTAAAATGAATTACCCTTTTGAAAAGTAAGTCATTTTCCAAAAAAGAGCTTATTTATAGGTAATTTTATTTTATATAAAATTAACTTAAGTCAAATTTAATATTATTATATTAATAATTTATTTTTATTTTAAAATATTTAAAATGAATAAAATATTAATATAAAATATTATAATTTTCAATATTATTAAATATACATATTTAATTATCTATATCTAATCATATAATAAATTATTTAATATTTCAATTTTATTTTAATAATAAAATTTAAAAATAATAATTTTAAATAATATTCTTTATACATTATTGAAAAATATTCAATATTAATATTTTAATAATTAATATTTATTACAATTATAAATATATTAATAATAATTTTTTGTAGTATAAAAGTTAAAATATGCCATAAGTCTATGTACTCTTCAAAATTTGGAAATTAGTGCCTGTACTTTTATTTTTAAGAATTTAACATTTCTAATTTTCAGATTTGAAAATCAAGTCCAATTGTTAACATTGTTAAATTTTTTTGTCAATTTTGTTTATGTCACATTTTAAATAAAATGCTCGGTATTCATGTAACTAAAAAGTGACGTTATAATGAACATGGATTTAACAAAATATTTTTAAAATGCTAACAGTTGAACCTGAATTTTAATATCCAAAAAGTAAGACTAACCCAAAAATAAAAGTACATGGACTAAATTTAAAATTTACTTAACATTACAATGACTTATGACATATTTTAACCTAGTATAGAAATCAATATTTTAATTATATAAATTTGAATATTTATTTAAGTAATGCTTAGCTTGATTTATCCCTTACAACTCTAATGTGTCAATATGTACTCTCATATATGTAATATATGTAATTTAAATTAAGTTTTAATTAAGCATTATTTATTATTAAGTTTATATATGACATTGATTATTACAAATATTTTTATTGTTAAAAGGAACTTGCACTATAATATTTTATAACAAATATATGTATGTCGTGTTTGTTTTACAAAGAAAATGTAAAATATAAATTTATAGATATAAAATAAAATCAATTAAACAATGAAAAGATAACAAAATCTCAAATGTATATTTGTTTAATTGAAAACAACTTTTATGAAATATTTTCAGAAAATCTGTCAAACAATAGAAAATATTTTACACAGATTCATCCAAACACCAACAAATATTAGTTTTCCCATAGAAGTAAGTTATTTTCCAAAAATCATTTTCCGAAAGCCATTTTCAATAAAACAAATGAAGTCTTAGTAATGTTTTATTGGAATTCGAAGTGGCTCACGTTGGACGATCTAAATACTAAAGAAGCAAGAGAATTCTACACCCTCTTCACTTGTACCTTATGGCGAATCTGAAATGAGGGAAATGATGTCATTTTTAGAGGAGCTCAACCTAATCCAATAGGTACCCTCTGCTTTATTAGGAACAACTACTATTCTATCCTTAAGGCATTACGGAAGAGGTTACAATGAGGGGAATGAATGGTAGATGTGGTATCCTTACTAGATTAGCAGAGCTTAAGAAAGATGATTGTAATGACATCTAATGAAATTTGTCTCTAACTACCAAAAAAGGAAGAGAATGAGGTAGCTTTTAGGATGTTGTTGGGGGTGAAGGATAAAAACAATTATAAGATATTCTGTCGTAAAAGATTTTATGCGAAATCTTGACTTCAAGCACAAATTCTTCTTTTGAGATTGTTTTTTTTTTATATATATATGTATGATCAAGGAATTAACAAATGTAAACTCTTGAACATGGACAAAAACTAGAGCAATATTATTTCAGAAAGATCAATAGTGGACTAGAACACTACACCAGAATAGGCTTTTAGCGGCACTTTTTGCGGCGTTTGGAACAAAAGCGCCACAAAAAATAGAGCATTAGCGGCGATTTAGCCAAAGCGCCGCTAAAGGTAGAGCATCAGCGGCGTTTATACGGAAGCGCCGCTAAAAATAGGAATTAACGGCGTTTTATATAAAGCGCCACAAAAAACCTAAGACGAACGGCGTCATTTTTTGCGATTTTTTAAACATTTAGCGGCGTTTTTGTCTAAGCGTCGCTAATGCTCGGGTCTATAGCGGCGTTTTTGTCTAAGCGCCGCTAATGCTCGGGTCTATAGCGGCGTTTTTGTCTAAGCGCCGCTAATGCTCGGGTCTATAGCGGCGTTTTCGTATAAGCGCCGCTAATGCTCCGAGTCTTTAGCGGCGCTTTCGTCTAAGCGCCGTTAATGCTCCGAGTCTTTAGTGGCGTTTTCGTCTAAGCGCCGATAATGCTCTGTGTCTATAGTGGCGTTTTCGCCTATGCGCCGCTAATGCTCGGGTCTTTAGCGGCGTTTTTATATATGCGCCGCTAATTCTCCTGTATTCAGCGGCGTTTGTATCTAAGCGCCGCGAATGTATTAATCTTTAGCGGCGTTTTTGCCGAAGCGCCGCTAATAGTAACAAAAATCTTATAAGTTGAAATAATTAATATTTTGTTCTATTTATTATATATATATATATATAGTGGGACAATTTACATTTAAATTATAATTAACAAATAATATTGATTAATAAAAAAGTTTTTATTAAAGAGAAGTCGATATATGTAAAAACTAACTATTTATAACAGTTGATTTAAACACTTTACGAGAGAAAATATATTAAATTATGAATAAAATAAAATATAGTAAAACTTAAATTGTTGTATTAATGTAAATAGTAAATTAAAAATAGAATTAACTTTTATAAGAGTAATAAATTAATTTTGGTAGTACGTATATATTGTTAACTAATTTATATATATTTTAACAATAATTATTGACTATATATTTAATTTAATTATGATTATATATATATAATAAAGATTTAGGAATTTTTTTATGGACGGTATTTTAATGAGTACGGGTATAGATTTAAGGTAATTGGGGATTTAAGGTTAATTAAGGGTTAGAGGTTTTGGGGTTTGAGATTTAGGGTTAATTTCAACGGTCATGTGTTAGGTTTAATTAATTAGATTTGTTTTTTATCATTTTTATGGTGATCAATATATACGTTCTTATATATTTGTAAAATAGATATTCAAGAATAAATTTAATATATTGAATATTATAATAGGTAGATCATGATCACTTTATGCATGTCGATTAATCGATAATTATCAATATGTTCACAATTTTGTGAAAACGTCACCGTTTGTTTGTGGAATTGAAAATTTTAAGGTTTAGGTGTTAGGGGATTTAGGGTTTAAGGGTTATGCTTTAGGGTTAGGGATTTAGGGTAAGGGCTAGGGGTTATGGATTTGGGCGGGTTTAGGGTTTCAACGGTTATGTTAGAGTTAAGTTATTAGATTAATTTAGTTTTATCAAATATGTTCTTATATATATATTTCCAAAATATATAATATATAATAAATTTAATATATTGAAATTATGAGTATATAGTTTAAATTTATTTATTTATCAATAAAATTAAATATTATAAATTTCAAACTTTATACAAAAAATAAATATTATAAATGTAATATTACAAATTATTAAAAGTTTTTATTACTATTAATTATTGTTTAATCAATTATAACTATTTTATATATGATTATTAAAGATTTAGGGATTATTTCTGATGGCCGTGCTATTTTAAAGATTAGGGGGTATATATGGATTTAAGGTTTGGGATATAGGGTTAGGGGTTTAAGTTTTACGAGTTACGGGCTAAGGGTTAGTGGTTTAGAATTTATGGTTTAGGGTTTCAGGGGTCAGATAAGGATTTTAATTAGGTTAGTTTAGATTAATTTCTTTAAATAATGTTTTACAAAATCAAATTAAAGTACCAATTGATATCAATTATATTAATGTTTTTGTCATTTAAATATTATTTTAAATAGAATTAAGTTTAATAAGTTAAAAAATAGTTTGAAATATGCATTAAAGCTTTATTAAACAAATACTGCTTTGATTATAACTTCAATTTGTAGTGGCGTTTTTGGAAACGCTTGAAATATACAAGAAATAGTGGCGTTTTCTAACAAACGCTTGAATGGTGTCTTAAAATTTTGGCAAAACGACGCCATTTCAGTTCCGCGTGTTTTTACTTATCATTTTCTGTAAGGCAGAACACAAACAGAAATAGAATCAGAGAGGAGAAAATGAAAGCTATAATATCGAAAGAGAAAATACAAAGGAAAAAAGGGGAGAGGAGAACTCATAAATCGGGTGAAACGAAGCAACAGTTGAGCAATCTTGACAGGATACCATCAAAGTTGCGGAATTTGTGGTGAAAAAGGTAAGCTTTTTGTCTTTTAAATCGCTGTATCTTGATTTAGGGTTTGGGTTAAGTGTAATTTGGGAAGCTGGGTTTAAATAATAAATTCAATCACCAACCTTTGGCTGCTTTGTTTGGGAATTCGGGAATTTTGCGTTTTTGCGTGTCAAGGGTTTGGGAATTTGGGAATTTCCTTTAGTGTTCCCCAAGTCAAATTTCCACGATTTCATTTCCCAATTTCCCAACTTCTTTTCCCCAATTTCCCCAAGTTATTCTTCCCAAAGTATTTTCCCAATTTCCCAATTGCTCAATCCCTTTCGATAGCGAACAACATTATTTTTCGGTATCGATGGACTTCCCCTTTCCCGTATTTTTTTGTGCATTTTGGGTTTGGATCAACTTCTTTTCCCCCAATTTCCCCCAAGTTATTCTTCCCCAAAGTATTTTCCCCAATTTCCCAATTGCTCAATCCCTTTCTGATAGCCGAACAACATTATTTTCTGGTATCGATGGACTTCCCCTTTCCCGTATTTTTTTGTACATTTTGGGTTTGGATCAATGGCAATTCATTTTGTAACATTGGCTTAGGGAGAGCTCAATAGATTCACTTTCACTATCCCTTTACATGTTTTGGTTTTGGTTAGTCTTATCGACGATTTGCCATCTATGATATTCGAGTTAAATGAGATGAGTGTTGGGTATGAATTGAGTTAAATGAGATTAGTGTTAGGTATGAATATATGTATATTTTGAAATTTAAAATTTATGTCTCGCATGTTTTGTCATAAAAATTATATGCATATTGTATATTTTAAACGCCGCTTTCTCTTTATATGTTATTTCCTTATTGTTGCTTGGCTCATCTCGTATAGATGACCTCAGTATAATGTTTTCTTAGTCAACTGCAGCAGAAAGTAGACTTTTGATCAATTGATAAACCGCTGGAAATTCAATCGTGAAGCAATCCTGTGAACTTGCGACCTCTACTTCCTTGCACCTTTACTTCCTTGTGAACTTTAAGAGGTATGTATATTTAATTTGCTAAATTTATTAGTTAAAGCAAATGTTCATCACTTTCTTACTTTAATTATTATGATTATTATTAACTTAATGAGTCCATGAATGAAATCCAAAACCGATGTTAACCAAATTTCATCAGTAGTTGAATTCATCACTTTGTTAGTGGTAATTATTGAGTAGTGTAGACACCGAATTTTATTTAAGTCTACCAATTATTGAGTTTAATTTTTCAAATGAAAAGAAAATTCTAAATTCTGAATCAATGTTGATTTGGACAAATTAATTAGAGGACTTTGATTGAATTTGGATCCATTTTCACTATTTGGGTAATGTATGATCCTTTTATTTTTTATGCTAAATACATATATATTTTTTTGGCTTTGACCATTAATGTTAGATTTATATAATTCTGAAAATATATTTTACAATATTTGGTCCATATGACCTTGAGCCTGTTGATGGAGTCAAAGTCGCCAACCACCATTGCCAAGGACAACTCCCTCTCCCATCTTCACCAACGCCAACTGCTCCAACCTCTACTCCAGCCCTACCATCACACTATTCACTAAATCAGAGTCCAGATCACTACTTGACTTGCACCTACCGTCAACCTCACACCCAAAACCCCACCAACCCGAACATCATCATAACCAAATCCACTACCAAAGAACCTCAAAAAAAAACACACCAGATCGCAAGTAAAAAGAGGAGGAGAGCAAATACAACCCTTAATCGAAACTACCAAAGCCAAGATAAAAATTGATAAGGATACACTCAACAATTTTCAACCAATTCTCTTATTGATGGCTTCGGTTTAATAAAAATTGAAGAGTATAACTCAATTAGGATGATCAATTTTAAGAAATAATGTTATATCTTAAATTATCTTGAGTTATTTTTCTTTGTAAGTAGACTATATTGACATTTAATAATTATGAAGTTATTTTTCTTGTTGGATATTTACATTTCGTCTTCTTTGAAATCAATTTATGCTTTTATGTCTATTTGATTATCCATGAAAATTAATTATTTTAAGGTTTGTTACTGTTCCTCCCAATAATGTTTAATTTTTAATTTTACGCTTGGATTAAACTATATTCTTTTATTAGATTATCTAAAATGAGGAAAGATAAGGAAAAGAAGAGATTAACCATAACTTTCATTTGATTAAATGGTAGAAAGAAAAGGAGGTAATATATTGTATTCTATTTTGTATATAAAGTTCAATTCAAAATTTCTCTTTAATTTTTTATTTTGATGGGTTGAGAATTTAAAACACACATTCAATTCGGTAAGAATGTGAGATGGTTGGAGTTAAAATGCCATTGACAGCTACCTAATAGAGAGACGGTCCACGTTTTTTATACAAACTCAATTCCCTATTTGCTACTAATTTCTTAGTCAAGTTGCATGCAAAATGCTTATTTACCTTATAAAATACTATTTGTATAATATTATAAAATACTGTTTATCCAATCTTTTTTTTAAACAAAATTGTTTATCCAATGTTTATATTATAAAATCAATATTTGTCTCTTATTGTAAGGGACATAACTTAATTAATTAATATTATACATAACTTACATTAATATTATACATAGATGACATAACTTAATTAATTAATATTATACATAACTTATATAAATTAATTACTTAATATACATAAATTACATAACTTACATTAATATGATACATAAATGACATAACTTAATTAATTAATATTATACATAACTTACATAAATTAATTACTTAATATACATAAATTACATAACTTACATTAATATGATACATAAATGACATAACTTAATTAATTAATATTATACATAACTTACATTAATATTATACATAGATGACATAACTTAATTAATTAATATTATACATAACTTACATTAATATTATACATAAATGACATAACTTAATTAATTAATATTATACATAACTTACATTAATATTATACATAGATGACATAACTTAATTAATTAATATTATACATAACTTACATTAATATTATACATAAATGACATAACTTAATTAATTAATATTATACATAACTTACATAAATTAATTACTTAATATACATAAATTACATAACTTACATTAATATGATACATAAATGACATAACTTAATTAATTAATATTATACATAACTTACATTAATATTATACATAGATGACATAACTTAATTAATTAATATTATACATAACTTACATTAATATTATACATAAATGACATAACTTAATTAATTAATATTATACATAACTTACATTAATATTATACATAGATGACATAACTTAATTAATTAATATTATACATAACTTACATTAATATTATACATAAATGACATAACTTAATTAATTAATATTATACATAACTTACATAAATTAATTACTTAATATACATAAATTACATAACTTACATTAATATGATACATAAATGACATAACTTAATTAATTAATATTATACATAACTTACATAAATTAATTAGTTAATATACATAAATTACATAACTTACATTAATATGATACATAAATGACATAACTTAGTTAATTAATATTATACATAACTTACAACTTACATAACTTACATATTTTTAATTATTCGTAAATTACATAACTTACTTAATTTTCATAATAAATAACTTACATAAATAACTTCTTACATAACTTATGTGACTTACATAACTTACATAGCATAATTTTCATAATACACAACTTACATAATTTGGGTAATAAATAACTTACATAGCTTAACTATACTTATTCCTAAATCCTAAACCCGTGCAATTTATTGTCAAGATTAGGCTTCAAGAAATAAGAAATGGACCGGTCTTGGATGAATTTGTCAAGGGTAGCGGCAGGTTACGAAATGGAGTACAAACTTTTCTAAATTTTGCATTTCAATATGCAAGCCAAGAGAACATGATTCTTTGCCCATGTAAGAAGTGTGTCAACATAAACTGGCATTATCGTGAAGTTGTATACGAGCATATAATTGTTGATGGGTTTGTTCGTGGTTATAAACAATGGTTTTTTCATGGAGAATGCCCGCCTAGTACTTCCTCTTCAAGGATGGATGTATCTTATGATAGTATCGCCTACCATCATCATTAGAGGGATGACATGGAAGGGATGTTATGGAAGCATTTAATATTCACATCATGGTTTACGATCGTTCCCACCCGACTTTGTGCCATCTGATGATTGTAATCTCGGTGGAAATGCTTTTACCGAACCCGGAAGAAACCAACATCATGAAGAGCCGAATGGAGAAGCGGCAAAGTTCTACGCGCTACTTAATGAGATGAACGAAGAACTATATGAGGGATCGAAATTTTCAAAAATGTCGTTCTGCATTCGTCTTTTCCAGTTAAAATGTTTGGGAGGGTGGATCGGGAACTCATTGACAATGCTGTTAGAGTTTTTGAGAGAAATGTTTCCGTTTGCAAAAATCCCCCAGTCATGCAAAGATATGAAGAAAATGATAAAAGACTTAGGTCTTGGGTACAACAAAATCCATAGTTGCCCGAATGATTGCATGTTGTACTGGGGCGATCGGAGAAACCAACAGTGCTGTCATGTATGCGGCGAATCCCGTTGGATGAATAGAAACACAGAAGATGGGAACGACGATGAAAATGATGCACAGCCAAGAAAGAAGCCGGTCAAGATTTTGCGGTATTTTTCGCTGATACCAAGGCTTCAAAGGCTTTTCATGTCGTCGAAGACAGCGGAGTCAATGACGTGGCACAATGAAGGACGAACCGATGATGGACTATTAAGGCATCCGGCAGATTCTTTAGCTTGGAAATCATTTGACAATAAATTTCCAAGCTTTGCAAGCGATCCGAGGAGTGTCAGGCTTGGCCTAGCATCTGATGGATTTAATCCTTACAAGATCATGAGTACTGCATACAGTACATGGCCAGTGGTGCTTGTTCCTTACAATCGCCTCCGTGGATTTGCATGAAGCAATCTTCCTTATCTTATCTATGATTATCCACGAGAGAAAGGGCCCGGAATGATATCGACATTTATTTACAGCCACTTATTGAAGAGTTAAAACAATTATGGGCTGGTGTCGAGACATACGATGTCTTGAGAAAGGAGAACTTTAATTTACGTGCGACTTTGATGTGGACCATTAATGACTTCCCGCCACGCCAATTTATCCGGTTGGAGTACCAAGGGTCGTTATGCGTGCCCTTGTTGTGCTGCACAGACATGTTCACAATGGTTATACAATGGGAAGAAGTTCTCTTACATAGGGCATCGTCGGTGGTTACCGGAAAGTCATAGATTTAGATTTCAGAGTTCGGCATTTGACTGCATCAAGAGTTCGAGAAGCTCCTTCAGACAAGTGGATCTCAAATCTTGTTAATGTTGGAAGATATGAATTTCAATTATGGGAAGATGAATCAACCGGCAAACACGCAAAGAAATAGAAGATCAAATGATGAAGCTGACGATAACTCCGATGAAGAGGACGATCCTAATGAGGCGGACTTGTGGAAAAAAAGAAGTATTTTTTTTGAGTTACCTTATTGGGAGCACCACCTTTTACGACACAATCTTGATGTTATGCATATTGAGAAAAATGTCTGCGAGAACATTGTCTGTACAATTTTGAATGTAGACGGAAAATCAAAAGACAATCTTCAGAGTCGACTTGATTTAGTTCAGATGGGAATTCAACCTGATCTTCATCCGAATCCACTTCCGAATGGTAAATATCGGTTGCCGCCTTCAATTTTCTCAATGTCGAAGACAGAGAAAGAAGTGTTCTGCATGGTGTTGAAGGATATAAAGGTTCCAGATGCGTATGCATCAAATATATCTCGATGTGTTAGTGTTAAAGATCGAAGACTATATTCGCTAAAGTCACATGACTATCACATCTTGATGCAAGATTTATCGCCGTTGTTTCACGATGTTGTATTTCAAGAAGGTGACGTCTTGTATAATTGAACTATCCAATATAATGAAAGCCATTTGTGGCAAAGTTTTGGATGTTCAAGAACTTCGAAGGCATGTGGTCGAGCCGCTTTAACTCTATGCAACATGGAGAAAATCTTCCCACCTTCCTTCTTCACTATTATGGTTCACTTGATAATCCATCTCCCGCATGAAGCAATTCGGCGGACCCGTTTTCTATCGATGGATGTATCCCATAGAAAGGTGTTAATTACAATTTTGTAAATTTTCCTTCATTCACCCATGTGCCTTTAGTTACAACTTTTGACAATGTTGTATATTGTGTTTAGGTTCCTATCAAAATTAAAGTCTTATTGCCGCAACAAGCGGTATCCAGAAGGATCGATTGCTGAAGGCTACTTGGCAGAGGAATGTATGACCTTCTGTTCAAGATATTTGGAAGATGTTGAAACAAGGTTGAACAGACCAAATAGAAATACTGGACTCACGGATCGTAACTTTGCCGACAGTTATTTGTTCCAAAGTTTTGGAGAACCAATCGGTAAAGTTGAAATTGCAGAATTAGATGATTTATCGTGGGTACAAGCACATCGATATGTTCTGTTTCACCACGAATCAATCGAACCTTTACGCAAGTAAGTTCTAGAAATTTGATAAATATTTATCATTTCAAAAATTGTTTATAGTCTAACAAACTTAACATATTTCTAACATAGTGAGTACAAACAAATATTGAGATCTCGTTCGCGCTCCCGAAGAACACAACATCGAGATATCAATAAGTTGTTTACAGAATCTTTTCATGAATGGTTAAGTCAAACGGTATGTAATTGGAGCTTTCACCGACGAATAATAATATTTGTTCAAAACATTTTTAATTACTCAGTTTACTTTCCATTCAATAGGTTTGGAGTGGGAAGAACGTCACCGACGAAGTTAAATGGCTTTCCCAAGGTCCAAATCGGGTGGTTAAAAGATATAGTGCATTCCTCATAAACGGATTTAGATTTCATACAAAATATCGCGAGAGATTGAGGAGAACGCAAAATTGTGGAATAGTTGTTAATTCCTCAATTACAAGTTATGCTAGTGCTAGGGACAATAATCCTGTGGAGGGAAATGTGGAATATTTTGGACTTCTTACTGACATAATTGAGTTGGATTACTACGACAAATGGAAAGTTGTCTTATTTCGAGGTGATTGGGCCGATGTTAATACTGCACGTGGAATCAAGCAAGATCAATTTGGTTTTACAATGGTGAACTTTGACCGATTGATTCACACAGGACAACAACTGATAGATGAGCCGTATGTATTCTCATCTCAAGTCAAACAAGTTTTTTACTCAAAAGATCCAACTGATGAGGGTTGGTACGTTGTACTCCGTAACATCCCTAGAGACTTGTTTGACATGGGCAGTGGAAGTAGAGATGACATTGATGATGAACACAAACTTTACCATTTCGAATGTAACTTAAACGAAAACATCCCTAGTACTAGTACACAATTTCAATGGGTCCGCCAGGATACGGATGAAGATATTTACGAATTATAATGTAGTCAGCTTTTACGATTATCTAATTATATTTACGAATGATGTTATTGTTGTAATTGTATACTAAGTTTTTAACTAATTTATTTGTATTGCAGATAAAATGCCTAGAAGAAAAGTGCGATCGCACCGCATTGTTCAAGGTACTCCAAACTCAAGTGAAACAAACAAAGACCGAACAACAGACTGCAATTGGATCTTCCAATGTTCCAGTTACACCTGAGGAACATATAGAAGTTCAAAGTAATTTAACATTTAATTTTCATGTGTGCTAACTTCTTGTTTATTTTTTTTAAATTTCGTATATTACAATACTTTTATTTTTCAGATGAAACTGGTGAGACGCGGAGAGTTTGCGGACGTATAGTACTGAGCGATTTATACGACCTAGATCCAGTCGAACGTGTCCAAGTATCCAGTAATAGCTTTGGTCAACCTGTTGGATCAGAAGCCCGCCTTTTAGCAGGATACATGGGCATTCTAGCACGGAATGCAAATATGTTGCCAATTAACTTCGAGTCATGGCATAAAGTGCCCGAGAGTAACAAGAACCAAGCTCTCGATAACATTAAGGTAACGAAACGTGTATGTCATTTATAATACTTGGGTTTAAGTTTCGTTTACATTTACTTTCTTAAGTTGTGTTTTTTGTAGGCGAGATTTGCTCTAGAGGTCTCCGATGCTTATGTAAAGAAGGTATTGGGAAAAAGATGGAGAGACCATAAGAGCACTTTAAAGAAAGAATATTTTAAAACAAAAACAACACTCGACGAGAGATTACAAAAATGTCCCACCGGGAATGCTGAGGTACCAGTGGGAAGAGGTCGTTAGATTTTGGACTTCGAAGAAAGGAGAGGTATGTATAACTTATAAAATTTTGTAATTATTTTGGTGTATAGTATTTCCTAATTAACGTACTAATAATTTCATAATGTAGGATCGTGAACAAGTTGGAAAGCAGTAGGCAAGACAACAAAAATTCACTCACACAAATTGGTCGAAAAGTTTTGCATGTGTAGCTCATGCAGAGGTATTTTGAAATGCTTTTAATATTGGCAGATATTTATTACTTTCTATCAATTAATATTTTTACTATTGTATTGTAGGAACTGTCGTCCAGTCAAAAAGTTGGACGACTTCAACTTTTTGACATTACACATAGGAAGAAAGATGGAAACCCTATGACTCCTGAAGCTGCAAAAATTATGGTACGTTTGCTTAATACAATTTCACTTGTTTTAATTATTTATATAGTGTTTACTTTCTAATGATTTATTTCATTTATTATAATGCAAATATTGTTAAGTTATGTTGCATTCTTATTTTTAATATATATTGCGTTCCTATCTATGTGTGATTTATTTTTTAGGAAAAATTAAAGAATAAAAAGGCGGAGTACGACGCGATTGCATCCAGTGATAGTTCTGTTCATATTGACGACATTGATAACCGGATTATCACTGAAGTTTTGGGTCCTGAAAGGTATGGTTGGGTTCGATTCCAAGGATGTTTTGTTAACCCGTCCCAATATTTTGGATCTAGCTCATACAAAGATATGCCTTGGGAGTCGAAATAAGTCAAGTTCGAGGTTAAGAGACCAGATTGCTCTGATGCAAGCGACAACAACTGAGCAAATTACACAACTTAAAGCGGAGGCAACATCGAGAGAAGCTGATGTTCAAAAAAGATATGAAGAACTCCAGCTACAACTTAAAGCAGATGCAGCAGCGAGAGAAGCTGAGGTTCAACGAAAGTATGAAGAACTCCAAAGAAGACTTAGAGCAGATCTGGCGCAAAGAAGAGAAGCGAAGTTTACAATGAGAGAAGAACAAAGCAGAAAGAAGGGAAGCAGAGGCTAAAGCGAGAGAAGCAGAGGCTGCAGCGAGGGAAGCAGAGCAGCGTCAAAAGTTCGATGAACTCCAGCAGCAGCTCCAGAGTATGATGAAGATGTTTTGAAGAATGCAAGCAAATGCCGCCTTAGACTATCGTGTAAATATACTTCAATTTTGACTTTCAATTATCATTTTAACTTTTAACATTTTTGTAAGAATAATACGAATTTGTTTATATTTATTGATATTTACTATATTATTTGTTTAATCCATAGATTTGTTACTTTTGGCTGGTTTAGATATGATTTCTTTTGATTTGTTTTTTTGTGAGGCGTAAAATATAAAAAAATTTACAAATCTGCCAAATTTAGCGGCGTTTTTGGTAAAAGAGCCGCTATAGATTAGGGTCTTTAGCGGCGTTTTTGCGCGAAGCGCCGCTATATAGACAAAGGGTATTTAGCGGCGTTTTCTGGATAAGCGCCGCTATAGATCAGGGTCGATTGCGGCGTTTTTGGCAAAAGCGCCGCTAAAGGCCATGATCTATAGCGGCACTTATATAAAAAACGCCGCTAAAGACCCTGATCTATAGTGGCGCTTATCCAGAAAACGCTGCTAAAGACACCAATCTATAGCGGCGGTTATATTAAAAACGCCGCTAAAGCTCTTAGTCTTCAGCGGCGTTTGTGATAGAAGCGCCGCTATAGACCAACACCTTTAGCGGCGTTTTTTGTGAAAGCGCCGCTAAAGGTAGCAGCGCTATCTTTAGCGGCATCTTTTGCGGCGCTTATCAAAGCGCCGCTAAAAGTATTTGCGGCGCTAAAAAGCGCCGCTAAAGGCCTAAAAAAGCGCCGCTAAAAGCCTGTTTTGGTGTAGTGGAAGTTCATCCTTGCTACCAGGGACATCAAGGAACTAATGCAAAATATTGAGGTCGTTAAAGCAAAGGGAGGAATCAATCAGGATTTGAAGGAGTTGAATGGTTGGGCAAGAGCGCATCCGATATGGACATTTTGTTTAGTTGGCCTTAATATTTGTTGACTTATCCTTAATTGATTTTTTTATGAAATGAGTTTTTTTTTAAGAGATAAATGTTTCAATAGAATAAATTATTACAAGCATTGAATTAAATAACTAACAACTGAATTCAGTTCAAACTAATTAACTAGAATAAATATAAGGAAAACCCACACATTCTACATAAGGTAAGACTCGAACATGAAATCTTAACCTATGTTTGGATTGAGGTAATACAAACAAAGGAAAGGAAAGTAGGGGAAAGGAAGATCATTTCCTTTGTTTGGTTAACTTTTTTTAAATTGAAGTAAGGGAAAGCTAAGGAAATTAAGTATCTTTACTTTCCCTCAAAATGTCAAATTTTTATTTACCCTAAATTGGAGGGAAAATTAGGAAAAAGAAAGTAAAAATATTTTTAAGTTGTAAAATATCTTTTTTACCTTTATAAATTTCTATATGATTATATTATAAAAAGTTATAATTGTAAGAAATCACTATATTCAATCATTTCCTTTCCGTACTAATTTTAATCATCCAAACAAAATGATATTTAATCTTTTCTTTCTTTAACAATTTTTTCTTTTATTTTTCTGTGTCACAAACATAAATTCAAACATGGTATTTAAGTTCTTAACGCCTCGACCTTATCATTGAACCAAAACATCAAAAAAATATTACTTATGCTACATTTTTTGGTAAAAATGTCTACCTTTATCATACAATAGTCTCAATTTTGTGCCAAAAGATTAAATTTGGTTATTAACATTTTGGAGATAAGTTTGTCATGGCTTTCTTCTTTAGATTGGTTAATCTGGAATTTGACCAAGGAAAGTAATATAGTAGTTGAACAAATGGATTGACATTCACTTTTTGCCATTTGCATTTGGAGGTTATGGAAGTGTAGGAATGATTTTATTTTCAATGATGGGCATAATAGTAGTAGAGATGTGCTTTCTACTAGCACCTCATGGGCCAAGTTTATCTTCCATGGTTGGCGACTGTCAGCAGGTTTTTATCTCTATGGAGGAGAAATTTTGGAAGCCTCCCAAGGATGATTGGGTGAAACTTAATACAGATGGATCCACTAATTTCGTAGGAGAGTTCAAATGGAGAGTGGATTTGTGGCTTTGTGTTGAATCTTTGAGCATCAATAATTTTTCAAGTAGAGGCGCGGGCAATGCTTGAAGGTCTTTCTCTTGCATGGAAGATTGAGGCTGAAAGCAATAATGCTTTACTGATAATGGTTTTGCCAAAATTTAACCTATTCATCAACTTTGTAGAAGGAAATGACTGATCGAGTTCAAGCACATAAATAGGAACAAAATTTGTTGGGATTGACGTGATTAAGCAGCAAGTAAAAAAACTAGCAGAATAAATTAAGAAATTGAACACACAAATTTAACGTAGAAAAACTTCTCCAAAGAGGATAAAAAAACCACGGGTAAAGATAATTTTATTATAATGGAAAAAGAACGAATTGTACAAAAAATGGAATTAAAAACTAAACCTTGAAAACTCGAAAACAAAGAACCTCAAAACGTAAACACAAAATTCTCTAAATGTGTTATGAGTTCTAATCGCTAATGGGTGTATTTTATAAGGCTGTAAAAGAGCCTATTTATAGGCTAAATTAATAGGTCAAATAATAATAAAATAATCTAGATTAATCAGAGTTTGATTGAACAAATAAAAAGAGTTTAACTGAAAGATTATTTCTCAAATTTGAGTGAAATAGGAGTCATACTCAACAACTCTCCACCTTGACTCATATTTCCACAATGTCATCTTTGCCAAAGTCCGCCACAGGCCTATCTTAAACTATGCAGGGAATTAATTGAGTCGAATCTATGCTTACCTATCTTGAACTATGCACGGAATTAATTGAGTCGAATCTGTGCTTAGAAACTGGAAGACTTTTAGCCTTCGACTTGTACACTACCAAATTAAAACTAACCCGAGTCTGATTTTCACGAACACAGTGCCTTAACTTTTCAAAACCTGCATCGAAAAGAGAACCTCTCTTCAACGAGATGGTCATACCTTTTTCCCTCCTATGACCAAGTTACCTCCGCTCCAAACGAGTTGACTTTGACTTTGTAACGGACGAGGGACGTCTGATTTCACCAATCACTGTAGAACCTTCCAAAATATAAAGACTTCGGGTTCTTTTACCTTTTAACAAAATGAGAGCTCCACGAGATACTTTAATGCCGCTCGACTCGATGTTGATTCTACATCCTTTCAAGTCTAAAATACTCAATGAGATGAAACTCTTTCGTAAATCAGGTACATACCTGACATCTAAGAGTGTCCTAATTGTCCCATCGTGTATCCTAATTTTAACAGTACCAATACCAATTACCTTACTAGATGAATCATTTCCCATGCGCACAACTCCACCTTCAACTGAACTGTATGTGGAGAACCATTCTCTATTGGGAAACATGTGGAAAGAACATCCCGAATCTAGGACCCATTAGGACGTGAGCTTGGAGTTATCGCTCATTGACACTAATAAAAAAATCATCACTGCTTTTATCGGCCAAATTAGCACCAGCTACATCTTCCTCGTTACTCTCAGCAGCTTTTTTATTTTGCAGTTTATAACAATATGCTTTGACGTGACTTAACTTTTTACAATAGCGACATCTTTTGTCTCATTTCTTTGATGCTACCAAAACGGAAGCTTGCCTATCTGCCTTACTATCCAAACCAAACTCATTGTCAAGTTTGTCTCTACTCAACAAATGACCTTTCACATCTTCGAACGAGAGTTTGTCTCTGCCATAAATTAGGGTCTCCCTGAAAGACTTGTATGAATGGGGTAAAGAGCACAATAATAGCATAGCTTGATCTTCATCGTCAATATGAACCTCAACGTTCTTTAAATCATTTAAAAGAGTAATGAATTGACTGGTGTGATCTCTAAGAAGCTCACATTCGTTCATGTGAAACGTAAATAGACGTTATTTCAACACTAAACGGTTAGCCAGAGACTTAGTTGCATAAAGAGTTTCTAACCTGTTCCACAAGGCGGATGAGGTCTTCTCTATCAATACATCCTGCAATACTGTATTCGTGAGGCACAACTGGATTGCAGACAAGGCCTTTTCATCACGCTCTTCCCATTCTGTTTGATTTAAATTCTCAGGCTTTTTCCCGGTAACAACCTTTTTCAAGCCAGTTTGAACTAGAATTGTCATCATCTGAACTTGTCACAGATTGAAATTTGTCTCACCATCGAACTTCTCAATTTCAAACCTTGTTGCTGTCATATCTAAATGGGCTGATCTATGAAAATTAAACTAGCTCTGATATCACTTATTGGGATCGACCCGATTAAGCCACAAGTAAAAAAAAATAGCAGAATAAATTAAGAAATTGAACACACAAATTTAACGTGAAAAAACTCCTCCAAAGAGGATAAAAAAACCACGGACAAAGATAAATTTATTATAATGGCAAAAGAACGAAGAGTACAAAATATGGAGATAAAAACTAAACCCCGAACACCCGAAAACAAAGAACCCTCAAAACGTAAAAACAAAATTCTCTAAATGTGTTATGAGTTCTAATCTCTAATAGGTGTATTTTCTAAGATTGTAAAAGAGCCTATTTATAGGCTAAATTCATAGGTCAAATAATAATAAAATAATCTAGACTAATCAGAGTTTGATTGAAACAAATAAACAGAGTTTACCTAAAAGATTATTTATCAAATTTGGCTGAAATAGGAGTCATACTCAACAAAATTCTTGTGCTGATAGACTAGCTAAAATGGAACATTCAATGTTGGAGGGAATGTGGGTGCTGCTACATTTTCCGGATGTGTTACTGGATATTCTACGATTTGGTTGTTTAGACGGTTTAAGTTAACCTCTTTTTATTCAAAAAAAAAAAAGAGAAGAAGAAGAAGAAGAAGAAGAAGAAGAAAATCAAGGCATTTATGATTATTTCCAATTAACTTTGAGCTAGTAGGCTTTTCAATAAAATTATGCAAGTGTTCGATTTATATTAGTTTCGTGCTCTATCCTCATACTTACAAAGAAATTTCAATAAAATTGTATACTTGTAAAAGATACAAGAGTGCAATACTTTTTGAGGTGATTATGGCCAAAATACAACCAAGTTTGAATACTGCATGGACGTTATGCACAAGTTGAACATATGCCAAAGAGTAGCCATATCTTAACAAGTTGCTCTACATTCTTTTAATTTTAATTTATTGCATAATTTTAAAAAAAAAATACCAATTCTCTAGTAAAATGAATTAATTGATAAATGATACATTTATTATGTTTCTGCCTCTGCATTTTTTACATTTTACATTTTCCATTTTTATAATTTTTTATCATCTTCAATTGTTCTTTTATCTTTTTGTTGGAAGCACCCCATAACTCAGCAATAGAGATGGCGCATATGAAATTGTCTGGCATTATTTTATGTTTTCGCTTTGGATTTTAATTTAATTTTAATAATTTTTGCTTTAAATTTTGAGATAAATTCTAAAATTATACTTCAATTTTTGTTAAATGTGTAATGTTATATATGAATTTTAATATTGTGCAGCTTTATACATGACATTTTAATTTGATTTAATTTTCATAAATTACTAACACTATTATCGATATAATACAATTTACATTTTCATATTATATAAGTATACTTATTCAATGTAAAAAACTAATGTATTTATTTCTTTAAATGCATATAATTAAATTAACATTAAAATTTTATACATATATTTAAAATACAATTAAAATTTCATATGTATAACTATATAAAATAAAATTAATGTATGAAATTATATATTAGCTAAAAGTTTATCTCTACAATTTATTTAAAAAAAAAAAACTCAGTTTCTTATGTATCCCATAATTTCACCATTTCACCTAATACAAACCAACAAAAAGCTGACAAAAACAGAACTTCTTTCTCCTTGCCTTCTCAATGTGTGGCCTTGGATACGGATTTTTTATTGTAAATTACCCCACACCCACCCACCCCACTGTTAAAAAAGTTTACGGCAATAGCTTACAATTTACATATTAGAGTTAAAAACATTTCAAGTTTTCAACAGGCCCTATAAATAGGCTTCTGCGGACACCATTTCATTTGAGGCACCTGCTATATCCAGAATACAAAGATGGAAAGAGTGGAGGAAGATGACCCTAAACAAAACAATGTTAAAACTAGGCCCAAGGGAGGATTGGTCACCATGCCCTTCATTTTCTGTAAGTAATTATAACTATCCATATGTACTTACTTGTACATGCATTTTTGTGATCTAAATTAAGAATATTTCTCTTCTTAGATATTGGTGGTATTACTATGTTGGGACTTCTGGTTTAATTTAGTTTTGATGTATGATTATATGATACAGCAAATGAGATCTGTGAGAAGCTGGCGGTGGTGGGATTTAATACTAATATGATAAGCTACTTAACAACACAGCTACATATGCCATTAACCAAAGCAGCCAACACTCTCACAAATTTTGGTGGAACAGCTAGCTTGACACCATTGCTTGGTGCCTTTATCTCTGATTCATATGCCGGTCGTTTCTGGACTATAACAGTCGCTTCCATTATATACCAAATAGTAAGAATAGACACTCTCGGTCTCTCAGATTCATGAACAGATGCATGGCTGCTTTATTTTTAACCTTTGATTGATGGTATCAGGGGATGACATGTTTAACACTATCAGCAATACTTCCACAACTTAGGCCACCACCGTGTAAAGGTGAGCAAGTCTGCCAACAAGCAACGGCAGGGCAGTTGGCAATCCTATACGGATCTCTCTTACTTGGGGCTTTGGGATCGGGAGGAATCCGGCCTTGTGTGGTTGCTTTCGGGGCAGACCAGTTCGACGAAAGCAACCCAAAGGAAGCAACCAAGACATGGAAATACTTCAATTGGTACTACTTTGTGATGGGGGTATCAATACTTGTGGCTGTCACAGTGCTTGTTTACATTCAAGATAACATTGGGTGGGGATGGGGCCTTGGAGTCCCCACCATCGCCATGTTCTTGTCCATCATCACGTTCATCATCGGCTATCCACTTTACCGAAACATGGATCCGGCAGGGAGTCCGTTTACCCGGTTGTTACAGGTCAGTGTGTCAGCTTTCAAGAAGAGGAAGTTGGCCATGGTTTCTGACCCCAACTTGTTGTATCGGAATGATGAGCTTGACGCCTCCATTTCCGTAGGTGGAAAACTTGTTCACACCCCAGACATGACGTAAGTTGTCCCTTTCTGGTTTCTTAAACACACAATTGCATCCATAGCTGCCACTCAAACATGGAACTGTGACAATTGTTCTAGAAACCGACAATGATACCATATGCTAAACAAGACTGCCATGCATGCATATCATGATTGATGTCTTCTTTTACCCTTTTCTCTTACTTTATGGTTGCATTTTAATATTATTATTGTTGAATTTAGTTAATTCTTTAAAAGGAAGACACTATTTTAACCTATGCTTTTTACTTTTCGTCCCCAAAAGAACCATTTTTTTAAAATATGAAACCAAAGCATTTGTAAATAATAAAATAATCTTAAGAAGGCATTATTAGCTTCATTTCATGTCTTCTCATATCATATGATGGTGGTCTGTCTTCCTTATGGTGTCCATATCAAGTAAGAAGAATAAAAGAAATTGGGAGTAGATAAGATTACTTTCCTTGGATTTGATTGATACCAACATGGCCTTTGTTATTTCGGAAATATCAAGTCAGTTTTGATAGTAGGTTTCATTGTAAGTTTTGGAATCTTTGAGATATGGAGCGAAGGACTCAATAATTGCGAGAAGGGCCACCACAAAGCTCAGATCTTATTCACACTGCCACCCACTTGATCACTCCATAATTGCATTTTAGTTGGCAAAGAAACAAAAGTTGTTTTTAGAATGTCTGAATCAAAAGTCTCCCTCAGGCCCCAGCAGACCAACCATTCAATCGGAACATGTTTTTTGCCTATTATTTCACCTGCAATTTTCCTGCCTCGCACTGGGGCTGAAGAGCCTTAAATAACAGCCCTTTGATGCTGAAAGTGGTGGAATAAATTAAAAAGGCCAAATTTTCTTCTCTTCCCATCTTTATCAAAGCAAGCAAATTAAATAAAAATAAAAATGACCCAATACATCTTTGAACATGGAAGCCTCATGCTAATTAATTAATGTATACGATGAGTTGCAGATTCCTGGACAAGGCAGCCATTGTGACTGAAGAAGATATTGTAAAACCAGGGCAAGCTCCTAATCTTTGGAGACTGAACACCATCCATCGAGTGGAGGAACTAAAAGCGGTGATCCGAATGGGACCAATATGGGCAGCAGGAATCCTCCTCATCACAGCCTATGCTCAGCAAAACACATTCTCCCTCCAACAGGCCAAAACCATGAACAGGCACCTCACCAAGTCATTTGAGATCCCTGCTGGTTCCATGACTGTCTTCACCATGGTCTCCATGCTCTCCACCATAGCCTTGTATGACCGTGTTTTGGTCCGCATTGCCCGTAGATACACAGGGCTCGACCGGGGCATCAGCTTCCTGCACCGGATGGGAATAGGATTCATGATATCAGTATTAGCCACTCTGGTAGCAGGCTTCACGGAAGTGAAGCGTAAAGAAGCGGCTTTAGCACATGGGCTTCAAGACAAGGCTCATGCAATCATCCCCATCTCAGTGTTCTGGCTTGTGCCTCAGTACAGTCTTCATGGAATAGCGGAGGCATTCATGTCGATTGGACACTTGGAATTCTTTTATGATCAGGCACCTGAAAGCATGAGGAGCACAGCTACCGCACTGTTTTGGACCGCAATCTCAGTCGGAAATTACATGAGCACGCTGCTGGTTTCTTTAGTACACAAATTCAGCGCAAGAGCTGATGGATCAAATTGGCTTCCAGATAACAACTTGAACGAGGGCAAATTGGAGTACTTTTACTGGTTGATCACTGCCTTGCAAGTGGTTAATCTTATTTACTACATCTGTTGTGCTAAGCTGTATACGTATAAGCCGATTCAAATCCATGGCAAAGACAGTGAATCTGAAGGAGATGCAGGAGTAGAGCTTGCAAGCAAGGTTTAGTTTTTGCATTTGAGGAAACTAGATGGTGTATTCTTGTTCCTTTTTGTAAACCTGTCTAGCCATAGATCTTGTAGAGAAAGTCTAATAGATTATAATCTGAATCGTAGGATAGGCATGTAAAGTTCTAAATAACATTAGAAAGAAAAATCCACCACCAAGTATTGTATTTTGTAATAAATGAAAAATAAAAATTCTGAAGCTGGTTTCTATTTGTCTTCTTCTAAGTTTGGCTTTACCAAGTCTGCAAACTCTTGAAGCTTTTATTGAATCTATAATCAGCCAATCAGGAGAGACAAGAATATTCCTTAACCAGACAAGTAATGTCTACTTTCATTTTCGGTGCATGCTTAATACCTTATCTTAAACCACAAGGAAACAATCACAGTATAAACAGTTTTATCATGATGGATATATTCTTGTGATTGTAATGAGCAAATAAACCAGAGTTCCAAACAAATGTGTTCAATGCCGAATCTAATAGTAACACCCATTTTTGAGAAAAAAACTAGTGACATGGAGAATAAAGTTTGACACTAAAATTCTTAATAAAGCAATTTTCATTTAATTCTATCAAAAACATCCCGTAGTTATTCTGTTTCTTCCAATATCTAATTCAACTCAATCTGAGATTGCACCTGAAATACTTTAAAAAGAAAAGAAAAAATGTATCGCGATACAAATTGTACTGATACAGAGAAAAGGTCCTCAGCTAGGCCATCTGTTTGAATACACAGACAACAGCTCTGCTTTGCCGTGAAATTAGAAGACTCGGTGTGAATTCATTGCATAAATCTGAGAATCATCTACAAAGTGAGGCTTTCAGGGTTCTCAACAATCTTTGAGAAGGTCTGAAGGAAGGCAGCCAAATCAGCACCATAGATAATTCGGTGGTCAGCAGTAACATTCACCTGAAAAGGAAGAATCTCATGGTAACTCAGTTAAGTTGTTCTCTTGAAATAGTTAGCCAGGATGAAAATTTAGTTTGTCTCCCGTCCAAAATAACGACTCCTCTATATTAATTGCCAAACATGAAGAGCATGCATTATTCACCAATAAATGGAATTAAACCTAATCTAACGATTGAACTAGTTATTTCAGATTAATATTTCTCAAAAACTTATCAAAACATCTGTAGCACATACCTTCAACAACAATATAATTAGGGTTGCAAAGATAGGTTTAGCTCTGACAAGAACCACTGTACAAGCTCTAACCACTTACCATCACAATGTAACACAGAGTAATTTGGGGCAAACAAGAAATATTGGGGCCCATTCGTATTTGGACAACTCCAAACATGATCATAAATAAACTAATTAAAATTTAAATTTATGTCAAGAGAAAAACCAAAAAACCTACAAATGCCCCTTAAAGAAGATGATATTTAAAAGAGAGCATGTCAATAGAATGAGAGGCTTATTAGGACATTGGCATAAACAATAAACAAAGACCTCAGTGGTGTTGACCTACCTAAGGAAATTATCCTGAGTTAGGCATAGTAGCACAATATGACCAAATATAGGATATAGCTAAACCAACCTTACTGCATTAAGGTTTTGTTTGTTGTAACAACTCTAACACTTTTTGTCCTTTGTAGAACAGTGTCTTGGAAATATCTTAGCTATCTGGAAGTTTACCTAGCCATTGACTCAGCAAACATAAAATGAACCAGCTTCTGCCAATAGAAGCTAATCAAGGTAGGTTCCTCCATACAATTAACAACCAATATACCACGTATACTTACTGAGGATCAAATGAGCTTTTTGGAAAAATCAAACATATCCTCACAACTATCCTTCTTATTTCACATGATGGCAGTCGCAATGAACGACAAATGTTAGGGTAGTAAATAGGATTAAATACCCCAAGAGTACCACCCATAACTAAGGAATACATCTTAGAGGCCAGAAGAAATGAAGCAAAAGCAGTTCCAACAATAGCAGAGAGCAAAATGGGAAGCCTGAGTTGTGGAAAAGAGGATGAGGGTCAGTGATAAAAGTCTTCTGCAGCCAAAAGCAGGCTGCAAGAAAATGTGATACACATTTGAAAAGGATGACCAGTGTTTATATGCACCATGGGGAATACGGAAAATTTCTTCCTCTATCCAAGAAATGCATTTGTAATGTAATTGACTATTGCTCCTTGTATATCTGACTTCAGAATGAAATGGATGGTGTAAGTCCTTGTCATCACTAAATTATTTCAAGCTTATTTGTCAGTCAAGACTTTTACTAGTAAATGGAACAGGGTACACAAACAGCCAAGTTACACAAACAACTAGCACATGAGTGTGTGGGCGAGATACCAACCAACCATGATCAAGTATGTAATGTGGACAGGTTGTCTAAAGCTAGCCATTGTTGGAGGGAATCTTTTCCTCCCAAAAGCAATTCCCTTTAAATATAGCTCATGAAATATAACAGGTGAACTACTCAACACGGCATGATGGTTGCTCAGAAAAATTAGAGTACTTGTTGCCCTATGTGCTTGGACTCAGGTGTACAAGTATGTACTCGACACAAGTAAGGTTAGTCTTTTCTAAGTTTTTCCATGTATTTGGAGGATTCTTGGAGTTCGTCTATATTCATGTGTCGGACACAGGTACTTGAAAAAAAGTGAAGAGTTCGAGTAACATAGCTTGTACCTAAATTGTACTTCTTTTAGATAGCCTCAGATCCCGGAATCTTTTTACTGTTATATTTAGTAAAAATCATAAATGTAGTCTACTTTCAGTCACTACATGATACCTTAAAGCATTAACAACAAATGAGTATATTGGTTCATGATAGATTTGTAATAATTTATGCTATCTCATAAATTTTCTATAAAGTTCGAATGAAAGCTTTATCTATGAGGGATTGTAATTGGCTCCATAATTGAAACTAGACTGACCAGCATTTTGTTTTTCACGCTGAAGAATCCATCAGCATCAGCTACAACAGTTGGCTTTGATGCTCCAACAGCCATGATAGCTCCCTGGTCATCATTCCAAAAAATAACTAAAAAACATAGAGAGATATAATCAAACAGAGGAAATAGAAGATCCATCCATAACCACTCACCTGGCCTGGGGGAAGAATGGCATCAAACCTGTCCACTCCAAACATGCCCAGATTGGACAGAGTGAATGTCCCTGCAAGCAATTTAATCATTATTTACTCTCTAAATTCTAGACACAAAAATATCAACCAACTACTCAAAGTGGAACCAGAAGTAAAATCGCTAAGCAGTACAAACCCGAATTATACTCTTGAGGCTGAAGCTGCTTTGCCCGGGCTTTCTCCACCAATTCTTTCCATTTTTGAGACAGTAGATACAAATCCAACTATATTGAAACAATTCCTTTAATTCAAGCTCTTAGAAGCTATAAGAAGCTATAGAAAAACTATATACAACTACAGCATATTAGTAATAACAAACAACTCTTATATTTGATTCCAATTATCAAATATCAATATAATATAGGATCACTAACCTTATCTGCATCTTGAAGAACAGGGGTAATCAAGCCACCATTAATAGCAACAGCTACTGCAATGTTGATGTTACTATTGTAAGTAAAACTCTTGCCATCTTTACAGCTTGAATTCACAAGAGGGTGCTGCGCAAGTGCCATTGCGGCAGCTTTGGCTAACAAAGCAGTCATTGTCACTCCCTTTGGTTTCACCTATAAATCAAAATACCAAGTGATGAATTAAAACCAATTTGCGAATCCAAAACACAAATAATCCAACTTATGAAATCAAAGAATCCAACTCAACTTACCTTCTCATACAAGGCATCAAGCGCGTCCGTAGTCACAGGATACCCCACTCGAAATGTGGGCACTGAAAGGCTCTCCACCATATTCTTCGAAACGGCAGCCTGCATTGTCGTAAACGGCACTACCGTAGATCCTGGAACTGGAGGAGGAAGGCTAGAAGGGGCGGCAGAAGCAGCTGGAGCTTTCGCTGGTGCTGCAGGCTTCGTTTCCACAACCACTGCAAGCCCCACATTTTTCTTCGAAGGCGAAAGACCGGCGGCGGCCTCAATGTCCTCTGGCGTAATCCTCCCATACGGACCTGTTCCAACCACAGACTCAATGTCCACCTTGTGCTGCTTCGCTAACTTCTTTGCAAATGGTGTGGCAACAGTCTTCCTCGGCCCCTCCGCAACTGTTGGAGCCGCGGGAGCTGGCGTCGATTTGGGAGGAGCTGGAGTTGAGGCAGCACCTGGAGCTGGAGCAGGAGGAGGAGCAGATGGGGTTGAAGCACCTGATTTTGAGGCAGCTTTGGCTTTAGCCTCAGCAATTTCATCTTCAGTCTCAGCGAGAATACCAATGGCAGCACCAACAGGAGCAGTTTCGCCTTCCCCAACAACTATAGCAGCGAGAATGCCGTCGTAGAAAGTCTCGACATCCATGTCAGCCTTGTCGGATTCGACAACGACGACGCTTTCACCTTTGGAGAGTACATCACCTTCGGATTTAACCCAAGAGACGATCTTGCCCTCGGTCATGGTAGAACTGAGGGCAGGCATGAAGATCTCCCTGATCTTGGAACGGACGGTCAGGATTCGTCTTGGGGTTGAATTGGAGCGAATTGAAGAAAAAGGAATTGAAGGGGCAATACGAGGAAGAGAAGAAGAAGAAAGGGAAGAAGAGAAAGAGATGGTAGTGTTAGAGAGAAAGGGAGAAGCCATTTCCTTGTGTTTTTGGCTTTGAGGAGAGGAATTGGAGAGAAAGCGAAAGAAATGAAATAAATTAAGGAGCGAATGGAGAGAGTAGAGAATGGAGGGAATATAAGAGAGGGAGCGGCGGAGAAGACGAGGAAATGCTGCACTACCCAACTGTGTTTGCATCGCCCGTTACTAATTACTATTGGATGTTTTAGATTTTCATTTTCACGCTTTCGGCAGTCAATTTTTCGTTTCTTTTCTTTTTGGAACATAAACTTTTCCTTCTTTTCAATTCCATCCTTATTTTACAAATCTAATTTACTGATCCATTCCTATTTCCCAACTAAATTCTACTCAACGACCTTTTCCTGCCTCAAAAAGGAAAAGAAACGACTTTTTTTTCTTACCAACCTTTAACTACGAGGGGGAAATTACGGCTTTGGGCTTACAACATATGTCATTTGTGGCTTTAAACCCAATTTTCCTTGCCTCAAAGGTTAAGAGCCTGTTTAGTAGTGCTTAAAAAAAACCACTTCTAACTCTAAAAGTACTTTTGGAAGAAAAGTTGTGCTAAGCAAGTTGTTTTTTGCTGAAATTTTTAGCTTTTTTTCTCGTAAAAGTACTTTTGGTATTTAATTACTTTTTCACCGCTTTAATAATATAATACTTTCTCATTTTCTTTTATTGGTGTTTAATTATAAATGTGTTAAAATCATTAATTAATTTTTTTAAAATACTAATTACAAATATTTAATGGTTATATTTAAATATTTAAAATATAATTTATATATTCTAATTAAATTTTATAAATAATTAATATTTATTGCTTAAAAATATTTAAAATTTAAATTTTATATATTAAAATATTAACAAGTTATAATAATTTTTATATTCTTACTAAAATATAATAATATTAACTAATTTAAATATTATTTAAATACATATTTGTTGCTTGATAATAACATGTCTAAAATGAATATTTTATTTCTTAAAACATTTTTGACAAAGAATACTAAACACTCAAATTTTAAACTAAAATTTTCAAAAGCACTTTACAGAAGAACTTTTCCACAACACTTTTCAAAAGCATTGTTAAACTAGCCCAAGTCATACACAATACTAAATTATGTCACACTAAAGATGTAAGTGAAAACATTCATATACTAAATTCATTAAAAATTGTAATTTTGGTTGAAATGTTAAAATTAAGTTAGTGAAAAGCATGAAGACCTAAGTTCAAAATCTATTATTTCTATTATGTATGTTTATTTATCTAGATTTATCAACATATAAAAAGATATTAATACCCTCAACATAATATTTCTTACTTTGTAAAAGAACGAAACTTTTGGTAATTTCCTAACTAAGTTGGGACCTGGTTGATAGGTGACACCACCTCCGGCAACCCCTTAATATATAGCATTAATAGATAACTAAATTGTATATATCATGAATAAGGGGAGAGATTCACTTACACCCGTGTAAAACTATATTAGTTTTACATATTTACACATCTCTTTGTACAATTAATATTTTAACAATCCAACCGTTACATTTTATATTTCATTCATATGGATCATGTATGTCGATTTGATATAAATTAAAATTTTCTAACTATTTATTTCATATATAAAAAACTTTCAACCGTTCAAAATATTAATATATATAATGTTTTAGGTCAATATGATAGAGACATCGGAGCGGTTCGAAAAATTACATATATGACAAGTACAATTATATCAATAAATCCAACAGTTAGATTGTTAAAATATTAATCATACAAAGAGATACGAAAGGACTTTAATTTTACACCAATGTAAGTGGATAAATTAATATAATATATATTTGAAAAACATAAAAAAAACATGTCAAATTCATAGGCTTTTTAGAAATTTCAAATTCATTACTAAATAACCAAATTAACAAATACATGAATTTAAGAAATAATCATAAACATCATATTTGCATATGTCTTTGCACCTAATTTACCATTTTGGAAATCCAGATCCAAAGGTAAATGTTTTGGAGACTTTGACAAGATAATTGACAATTGTGAAAAACAAGGGGTCATTTAATGCCAGTAGCATAAATAGACCAATTAAAGAAACATTAGGAAAAGCTAAATTACTTGATATTAAATAGACATTGGATGGTTCACATGGTCCAATAACTGTAGAAGGAACTTTTGTGAAAATTAGAATGTTGGGGAAGTTGTTGCTTGTTCCATGTTCTATTGTAATGAACTTGTTGACAAAACATAAGCATGGTCGACTTAGATGCTAAGTCTCCCAACCGAATACTTTGAGGTGGTTTGATAAGCTTGAAAGTCTTTTATCTCTTGGTGATTGAAGTGTTATTTTTTAAAGATAAATATAAGATTTATTTAAGATAGTTTTGGAGCTTTTGAAAGACTGATTTATGAAGACTTTTACTTGATAAATACTTAGGATAATTAATGAGATAATTTTAACTTTTAAATAAGAGTTAAAGCCTATCAAAACGTTGTTACTGATCACATTGGAGAGTCTATAAATAGGTCTATGATTGACATTTTACTTCAATCATGTGGGGTGTCTCTGACACGCCTTTGTGTAAGGACTTGTTATGGAGAGAAATTATGTAAAGTAGTTATATGGGGAAGAGTGATTATACAATTGGGGTCAGTATTGGGGTTGCAATTACTTTTTTTGTAATGGTAGATTTGGCTTAAGTCAATAGATGATCAGAACAATTGGTGAATAAAATCATTCTCTAAGTAAGGCTCGCAGATGTATGATTGGGGAATCTAATTTGCGTTAACAAATATTGTGTGTCGATTCTCTCTTTACTTATCTCTTTAACTCACTTGCACTTTGGATTTGTTTTGCAAACTCTCTTAATTCTATCTAGATTCTATTCCAACAAAAGTTAGAATAAAATTGTTTTTTAAATAGTTGTAAACCAAGTTTTGTTGTTCCACTAATAGTACGTACATTAATGTTGGAACGAAGTACAAATCGGGGGATTTTTTCAATTGGTATTGTGACACCTCAAACCTGATCGGGACGGGCCAGCCCGAATTTAAAGCGTTCCATTAGTAGCCTAAGTGACTCTCCAGCTAACGACCTCCCAAGACACACCCCGGTCTTGTAACACATCAATATTATCCGTTTATTAGTTATTTATTAATGCGGAAGTAATTTGTGAACCAAATTTAAAATTTTTATAAGTAATTTAACTTAAGGGCATTTTTGTCATTTTACCACCTACGGTTAAACTAACTCGAATTTAGATCTATATATTTACCAACCCTGTTTTAGTCAATTTATGTAAGCCCTAAAAATTTTATCTTAATCCGAGTTTATTTTCTATGTCTAATTCAAGTTTTATCATTAAGGACTAAATCGTAACAATTTCAAACTATCAGCACTATACCTGAATATTAAATTGAGTGCATTTCTAACAAATTTTATCAATTCCAATTCTAATCCTAAAATTTTATCAAGTTTCCTTATCATTTAAGGCTCTAATAAGACTTATCAAGTTACAAGACTAATTTGTAATTTAAACAGATTAGAGAACCAATTTAAAAAGACTATAATTCAAACCCCCAACAGTCCACTGCAGTTTTTTTGTGCAAAAATTTGATTTTAAACCCTATTTTGAGTATTTTAGTGCCTCAATTAAACCTGATTTAGCTACAATTAAAAATCATACATATTCATACACCTTCAATTGAATTTATTAACACTAACTAAGCCTCAATTAAATAGAATTAAACATTCAATTTCATACATATCACCCATCGATTAATTCAAACAAGTGGCGTACCTCAGTCGCTAGTAAACCACTCCATGAAAGCTTCATTTAAACAATGGTTAGTATAAACATCATGCCTCACACACCATGTTATCAATCATCGCGTTATTAAGCAACAATACACCATAAATTATTCAATAATCAAACTCAAACATGCATATATGATATTATAAAACCATCTAAAATTAAAAATGTCCAATGTCGAATGTCTAAGTCCAATTACAATCAAAATTAAACTAAGTCTTAGAAGTTCCACAATGATCGATTAACATCTCTAAAACGTGTAACTAAATCTCTACCGAGCCTTAATCTCTTGGAACTCTCTTGCTCGGCTCCCCAGCTCCTCAATCTTGTTGGTTAACTGCACAGATGTGAGGGTGTGAGCTTAAAAAACTCAGTGAATGTTAATAAAACAACGAGTAAATTAGAACTCAAATCATGCTTAAATTGAAACTAATCAAATACAAATTTTCAATCATAATATCAATCCATAATAGTTCAATGTCATATGCTCAACCATGTAGCAAAAAGCATAATTAATCATGGCATATAATCATCAATTTAGCATACAACATTTCATACATTTATATTGGCATATACAATCATGGCTTAATCAGGTGATCATACATCGGATAAACAGATCTCCTTACTCCCAATTAGAATCAAAATCAGTCCCAGATTGAGCGGCCCAAGGCCACACGCTCCCTTATATCTCCTCAAATCAGTCCCGTTGAGTGGAGACACAAGCTCAACACTCCATTGTCTACTCCAAGTCAGTCCACCTAGAGTCTCATTGCTCACAAATAACATATCAATATGGTGAGTACTCACAAATCCTATGGCATGCCAACTATACCCAATTGATCTACCATGCTATAATGCCAATATAACCAATCAATCATAACATAATTTCAATTAATAATGTGCTTAATTTAAAGTGCCAAAATGCATATGTGAATCATGTAACATAGTCATTTTAACCTCAAATTAAATCTAGCATACAAATTACCTATTATCAATGTTCATTTATTAGAAATATCAACATACCATGAACCAAAAACTCCCACATGCTTGCTTAGTTCACCATTATAATAAATCAAATCAAACACATAAAATCACTAGATGCTCACTTACCAACACTTGACAAAAAATTCATCACTTAAACATATATCAATAATCTTGCAAAATTAACCAACCAAAACTCAATTAAATATTTGCAATCAGTAATTAATCATCCAATTAAGCATAAGTGATGATCAATTTACCAAATCGCCCTTTAATAACACTTACCACACAACTAACTCAACCACAACCAAGTGATCAACCAAGCAAATCCAAGCTTTAATTTCGATTAGCTCGATCCTCTTCAAGATTCAGAGCTTCAACAGAGATAAAATAGATATTACTACCTTTCAAAAGATATAATAAACACAAATTTTCATCAACTAGGCTACATGAAATTCTCACTCAAAGTTACCGTATCAGATTTGTATCATCAAGTCGAAAACTCGATTCCTCACAAAATCGATCACTCCAACCCTCCTAATCACTTCCAAACATCAATAATAGACCAAATAAACATATACTAAGCATCAATTTCACATTTAAATCAATTTCACAAAAATCTAAAAAATCGATTCATGAAGATGATGAAATTCAAATTTCTTTAAATTACCTTACAAAACATATTTAATCTTGATAAATAAGATCAAAAACCTTCTAATAGATCCATTTTGAGTTGGAACATCCATTGATTTATGGATTTCCTCTCAAAATTCAAGATCCACAATTAAAGCACCTTAAGCTTTTGAAGAAGATGAAATTGATAAAATCATGTAATTATCACTCAAATCATGTAAATATGCTTCTAATCATCATAAAAATAAGTTTAGAAATAATAATTACCTTTGAATCATTCTAAATCCTTTGATTGAAAATCTTGATTCAAGAATCTTGAGAAATTTCGAATATTTTGGCTACTTTTATGAATAATTTTGAGTGAAAAGAGAGAATATTTTGAGAAGGAAATTTGTTGAATCTATTCTATGATAATAGATATTTAAAACCATGCAAAGAAAATAAATTTTATAGCTCTCTAATCTGATGTAACTGGTGTGAAAAGTAGGTTAGATGCATTGTGTTTAAAATTGAAACAACCCACCAAAAATTTAAAAATTGGGAAATTTGCCCAATGGCCACTCCCACATTTCCCTTACTTTACCAATTGGTCCTCCTGACCCCTAGTATCGATCCATTGGCACAATTTTGCTAAAAAACATTTGGAAAATTTGTTAAAAACCCCCTGCAATGTGTTTAAACTATTTCAATAGTTTAAAACCAATTCAAACCAGTCCACAACCATCATAACCAGTTCAAAACAACCACGTTTATCAATTTCTCATATACTCTATAAACATATGTATCAAATACTTAGAAATTCATTTCAAACAATATGAACAACTTTCATTAAACACAAAGAAAATAAATATTTGAAAGTTTACATTTCAGTCTTTAAACGTGTTAGAGTATGCCCAAAGATCAATCATGAGATGGTTGTAATAACATACTTGATTTATCATGTTTATTAATATAAGGCGTTACCACTATTATTTCAGTTTCTTTTCAGTGTGTATAAATAAATTGTTTTATAATAATATCCTGAGAATAATATGATTATTGTTAAAAGGTCCTTAGTCAAGTATTATTGTTGGATAGGACAACAATAATGCATTAAGACTAACATATAGTTGATTGAAGATAAAGAGTTGTCATTGAGATGGAATGTCAAAATCGATGCACGAATATGTGTGTTAGAGAACAACATATTGGACTGACCCGTTATGAGTATGTTTCTTGGATTATTTTGTGATTGTCACAACATTACTCATAGTGATTAATATGTATATGATCCTCAGACTTGAGATCATCATAATGGCAACATCGTGAGTTGTATATTTTGATACAGTCAAAAGTAAATCGTAACTGGTTGTTTTATAAAGGCTGATGTTGGATATACCATGATCTATGTAGAGGGATATGGTTGATCGATATAGGATAAGTCCCTCCTACATAATGGGAGTAATATCTTAGGCCACTTGATTGAGTGAAACTAGAAATGGATGGCCATGCTCAAATAAGCTGATATGAGATGTCATACTTATTTATATATCATAGTCTACTTAAGATATCAAGGAACATGGAATGGACTATGCAAGTGTGACTATTCCATGAATTGTGTCCAATCCAGAGATAAAGGACTTAAGGATTATTGCATGAAAGGTTAATCATAAAAATGTTATGTCGAATCATGATTTCTTGTGACTTAGGTAGCAATGATGCATTGCTAGGTGCCACTCATTGTTTGTAACATTGGAATCATTCTAGTATTACTGCTAACGTTACAAGAACCTATAGGGTCACACCTTATAGTTGAAATGAACAGAATAAAACATAGTTGATATTGTGTTTGGTTGTCGCTTGAATTAAATTAATTATAGAATTAATTTAATTGGGTAATCAAATATCGAACACATTATGTACAAGGTTGTTGTACGTATAATGATAACATGAATTTGGTTAGTATATAAATTCAAATAAATATATAGTTTACCGAAATCATTATTATAATTAATGTAATTATAATTTTTTGTTTACAACATTGTTATATTTATTTAATTTCTAGAAACACTAAAAATAGATATAAAAAATCCCAATTTTTTTTGCTTGGGGTCTAGCAGCCGTCAAAGCAAAGTCTTTACCAAAACAGTTTTGGGGATTCCTTTCGTTCATTGTCAACTGGGTGGATTACGTAGAGCCTGGAGTCACGATAGATTGTGGCTTGGTTCGATAGTAGATCAATTACTCGTTGCTGAGGTGTTGCTGTCTACTCAGAATAAAGATTTGGTAATTTCAAAACCTTTATTTCACCTTGATTCGTTCCTCACACATGGATCCATGGTTAGGATCACCGAATGTTTTTATTTTTCTGCTGCGCCGTAGGTATGCCGACGTTCCAACGGCCTTCTCATGACAGTAGAACACCCTTTTCTGGACTCATACCAATGGATGTGCTGCTGCATATTGGCTAGATAGTGTTCGCGAACTTTCCTTACAACGATAATCCTGATGGACTTTCCCCATATGAGATAGTCCTCTCGAACTTTCCATTTAACTGATAGTCCTTATGGACTTCCACAAAAGATAGTCCTCACAGACTTTCCACAAAAGATAGTCATGATAGACTTCCACATTAGATTGTCTTGACAGACTTCCATATTTGCGGTAGTTTCATGGCTATGGACTTTCATACTTCCCATTAAGGGCTGTTATATGTCCCCCGAGGGGCTCTCAAATATCCCATTAAGGGCTCTTATACGTCCCAAACAAGGGGCTCACATATATAGGTGTGCACTAAGTTTCCGTATAATTTAATGTCCTTTCTTGGCTCAGTCTAACCAAACCTCCCTCAAAGCCACATAAATATAATGCATATGCAATCCAATGTGTAACCATCTAACCCTCCTCAAAAGCCACATACATTTTTATGCATACATACACACATTCTGCCAATAAAGACTATGAATCATACAACATATAACACACCAAACATGCCATGAATATCATACTTATTATCTGCTAATTATATCACTTAATACGTAACATTGCATTACGCCAAACAACTTGTTTACTCAACATAGTTAGCTGACAATCATTTGTACATTACATACCACACTGCTTGCAAACACCAAACACCATTACTTCACCATATTATACTCATAGTTCAGCCATAAAATAATTCATCATTCACATAACACTTAAATAAACATGGTGTAATACCCCAAAATAAGGCTTAAGAGTTTTAGGAATATTTTAGAGATTTTAGCCTTAGAGCGTTCAGATTTTTATGACATGATTTATCAAGAATGTTTTTACTATGGTTTTTAGAAAATTAAATTAATTTCTAAAAATGAGTTTTAAATACCTTTAATTTTGAAAATAGGACTAATTTGTAAAAGATTCAAAACTTAGAGTTTGTAAAAGGCAATTAGACCAGATTTTAAAATCCAACCTAAAAACCCTATTTATAGTTTTATTTTTACGTTAGTCTTCTTCTCCTTTCATACTTGTGCCGTCCATAGTTCTCCTAACTCTCCCAATTGATTTTGAATTTGAAATCCTAATTCCTTTTGATTTCTATCATCTCTTAAATTATAAATCTCCATATAAGTTAATAAAAACACCCAAACATACCATAGTTTTCTCCATTGTCAAACTTGTTAGTTTTTTAGATTTTTGATCAAATGCTCAGTTTTTCATCATCTAAGGTAACGATTCAACTCCTAAATATTTTTAAATTTTATTTAGTCTTTACAACCAAGTTTTTAGCCATTAAATTGTAGTTTTGAATAAAAGCTGAAAATTGGCTCATTAATTGCGGATTTCAGGATTTTGAGTAAAATGTGGTTAAAAAGTGTTTTCAACTTATTTTGACATGATTAAGAGGTTTCTAAACTTGTTTTGAAGTTTTGTTAAAGATTTCTTGAGTTTTAATGAATTTTTGGAAAATAGCCAAAAATATGTCGAAAAAGTAGATACTATGAATTGAGTATTTTATTGTAGTTTAAAGGTTGGGAATTAGTCGTAGGTGAATAATTAGATGAATGAAACTCATTTTAGGTGAAAATATTAAGTGTAGATTGAGATATTTGGATTTCAAATTGGTTATGTTAAAGGTTTCAGCTACATGAGAACATAGCTTAGGCTTATGTTTTTTATTGGTTGTGGTAAGTCCTTGGCTTATTTTTAAATGTATTGTTGTGTGAATTATTATGTTGAAGCTTCGAATTCGTTAGGACCTCTTACGAGTAGAGATAAAGATAAGGAAAAGCTAGTTTGAGTTTTCAGCTTTTTAGCGAAAGCATATTGGTGAGTGTTTGGAATAATTGCTTGTGGACATGTTTCAAAGTCTTATTTGGGAATTTAGTAGTAGCCTAAATCCCTACCCTAAATTATGAGTGTAAGCTTTCTCATACTTATGCTATCTTGTGAAAAATGTGCTTATGTGTTTATGAATATGTGAATTGAGATGAGATGCTATAACATGTGATATGTGGTTATGATAACTGTTGTGAAAGTGAAAATGTGTCCATGTTATGTATATGTTAAATTTTAGTGACAGGGTTTTGCTAAAGATAAAAATATGCAGTGATAGTGCACGGATAATCGGTAAGTGATATTTGTTTGATTTCGAATATTTTGGCCTTGTGATCTTGAAACTGTTGGATATAGTTGGCATGCCATAGGATTGTGAGTACTCACCTATATGTACAGAGATTTTGGGCGTTGAGGCCCTGGGACATGTTGAGGGGATAAGGGAATGTGAGCTAAGCTCCATTCAACGGTACATGTGAGGGGAAATAAGGAGAGTGTTAGCTATATGCTTCACTTTTGGGACATGTTTGACTCTATGAATCTACATGGTGTGTTAGAAATCTGTGTATTCGATGAGTGATGATAGAGCTCACTTTTATGTTTCATAGATCAAGTGCCAAATTATCTTAAATTATGAATATGTGTGTATTGTGATATGTGTTTATATGGCATGTGACCATTATCCAATTTATTTATAAACATGTTTTTGAGTATTATGACATATTATTGAATGTAATGTGATTTTATGAGTTTTGTGATATATGCTTAAAAGTGAATATGTTTACCATGTAAAAGAACTAGTAATAATGTACGAGTAAGTATAATATGACACTAGAGTTGGAATTGTTGAGGTTATGCTATATGGTTGTGTCGTTGATGCTTGATGAATTGTTTGCATTGTGGTTATTCTGAGTATTCACTAAGCATGTTAAGCTCACCCGTTCCTTTCTTAAAACCTTTGCAGAGTAGTTAAGTGCCAGTATGAGCGGTGTGGTTTTCGAAGGGTGATCCAAGCAAGACGTTAGCTTTATTTCGTAGGTGTTATTAATTCGTTTATGTTTTGGAGAAATAAAGGCAATGTGATAGAATTGTTGCATGAATTTTGCCATGATATTTTGGATGTTTCCATAGTTTAATTGTTCTCAGGATTTAAAGGTTTGAGTCGTGATATGTTGATTATTGCCCGGACTTATTCTCGATGTTTCAAACTGCGATTCTAGTCGTTTTGATGTTTATTTGATGATGATGTGATAGCATGATGAATTGGTGCAAGTTGGAATGACTTATATGCTTAAAAATGTTGTATTTTTATGGTCTGAAGTAGAGGTATTGATATTCGTGTTGTAAAAATGATACCTCTATTATTTTGAAATGTACAGGAAGTCAGAATCGTAAATTAGTATCGATACCATATCACGAGTACCAATACTCGGGGTAATTTTATCGATACTTTTTAAATTGTACCGATATTTTCAAGGTTTTGATTTTTGGACAAGAAACAAAATGTTGTTTTCGTATCGATTTTCCAATCAGTATCGATACCATTTAAGGGAAATATCGATACCTTTGTTTTCTTATTATTATTATTATTATTATGTTATTTAAAGTATGTTTGGCATGTTTTAATGATGGTTGATATATGTTTGACATTAAATTTACAAGATCATTGATAAAGAGGATGATTTCTTATTAATGTGATAATTTACTATGAGTATGACATGAGACTGTGGTGTGGTATCTTTATATTCGGGATTGGCGACCAGGCCGGGTATAAGGTGTTACACATGGTCTACTCCAAACTTGACAAAACATTATTTACTAGCTAAAATCTAGAACTCACCTGGATGCCGTCACTGTATCCATCTTCCAAGCCTGTTTCCTTTGCTACACGAGCCTCCTTAATCAATACAACACAAGAACTATATTAGAATCTAACTAAGACTATTCATTATCACAAAAACCATAATTTTGTTGCATGTAGAGGTCATTTGAATTATTATCCGTCACTTTACCCCAAAATAGAACAAAACCAATAATTTACTGAAATCCTTAACTGCTTTCCTTTTCTTGAATTTGGTAATGCAGAGAGATTAGAAAACTTACCAGCATGTAAGACTTGCAATTTCTAAGACTAAATCCTTAGTCTTTCCCCTCCATGCACAAACATTCTCAATCTTTCTCTCTTCCATGGCAAACCAGAGAGAAAAGAAAAATAATACAAAAACATAAGATAATAAGAGGTATATATTTATCTAATAAACGCGCTGGATTTCTTTTTTGGCATGTCATCTATATCCAAATAGTTCGTTACTCGTCTGCATGGGCTTTATTAATGGCCAAGCCATTACATTTATTCATTTAACATAATGACATAATTTACAATTTAGTCTTTATTTCAATAATCATACTATTTGTATATCTTATACACATTTATCACATATAACATCGTAACTTTAACATTCCTTTACTTAAGCCTTCTTTCCACCTTCAATAATGTCATAACATATTTTATTGACTTTATGATTTAGTCTTTTTTCACTATTATTATGAATTACCATAATTTCATAACTTAAACTAAAATTTGCATCATCAAAACTACTTACCTTTAACAATTACTATACATAACATTATTAAAGTAGTAATTAAGCTACTTAATTAAAATAATTTCTATTTAACATAACTTAAACATAATTAAATTCTTGAAGTACTTAAATCCAAAATTTGGATGATAGATTCTTCTTTCTTCTTACTCTTTAGACAACTCTTTCATTTTTCCTTCAATTTGATCTTCAATCTTCTTCTCTTTTTCGCATTAACATAAAAAAACATATATTGTTTACATGATAAACTATAATCAAATAACTTTTCTACACTATTTATTGAAATAAACATGTATACTATAAAGATGTTATCATCTCTTACCTTAGTACTTTGATACCAAACCCTAACCCTAACTTTGTCTGTAACACCCTAGACTTGACCCATTTTCTAGATTCGAGTACTAGATGATACAAAGACCCATATAACTTCACGATATTTTCGATCCTGCCTAATTACATTTTTAAACAGTTAAATTACACAACAAACTATATTAACAATCATACAAAACAAATGTTAAATTCTTATAATTTATGTTCCAACAACTATTAATAAAATTTTAAATTAAACACAAATACGAATATAATCAATTTAAACCCAGAGGCGCGAGGCGCGTGACCGCCTCCAGATGTACTAACATCCAGAATGTGAACACTGTGGTAAAAGATATGGATATATAAGGCGGTATTCGCAAGTATACGGGTCCAATTTTAATATAGTTACAATGGAGTAGGTGAGTACTCTGAGGATTGTACTCAAGGGAGACGAGTGCTAGATCAATTTTAACCTAATTATCAAAAGATCTAATTAGTACTTTAATTTAGTTATAGAACGAAAGTAAAATAAAAGGAGTTTTTAAGATTTTTATAATAATAAAATAAAATAACATAAAGAAATAAACTTCAAGAGATCAAAGAATAGAATAAATCAAATCTGGTTATGGGTGATTAGCTCGCTTCAACTATTGCTTCGGGTTCCTCGTTAACCAACTAGTTGCTCTCCCAGCATGATCTTCCAATCTTCCACACAAGTAACGAGACAGCAAGGACTACTTATCTTCTGACCTCACAGTCCAGAATGGTTTTGTAACACCCCGAATTTTGGGCCTAGAAGAAATAGGTTTTGAGCGAGGGAATAGTTAGGAACTGCACATAAATACTTAGTTGTGCAAGGAAGTGACATAAATGAATGTCTGCTTCAGTGGTTAAGTGATTTAGGAGTGTTTGGAAGTGTCTGAGAATTCAGGGGTTCAAGCCTTGGCTGCAAAATTTTTATTTTAAGTGAATAAAATCCTTAGATCTAGGTAGTAGGTTCTTAAATTATTGTGGTTAAAATATGACACAAAAATAAATTGTGGTCTAGTGGCAAGGTGGCATGTTGTGTAACTGTGAGGTTTGAGGTTAAAGTCCTGGGTTACGCAATGGAGTATTTATTTTGCTGCTTGAGATGTGAAGGTAGTGGAGTTGGATTGAAATACTGCTAAATGGAGTTTGAATTGGTCATAGAGATAATTGAGGAGGGATATTTGGAGAGATTTGAGGAGAGAATATTAGGATTTGGGAGGTTGTTGTTGTGGAGTGATAATAATAGAAAATTAAGGGATTTGGGGGTTATCAATTGGGATTTTTACTGTCTTTTCAATTCTTTTTTAGTTCTTTTCCAAAATTTTAGACGTTTCAATTCTCCCAATCCCTTGCCGATTTTTTTTTGCTGATTTTCCTTTCTCTTTTCCTCTCTTTCGTCTTTGGCACTTTCCAGTTCGGTGTCGCTCGATTGTTGTTGGTGTTCTTGGTGTGTGTTCTGGTAAGTTTAGTTAACGTGATTGAAATTTAGGTTCTGGTAATCGTTACTAAAGGGGTTGTTTTGTGTTAGGAGAAGATTAAGTGACTGAAGTTCTTGCCTAATGGTGTCGTCGTGTGTGGAATCGCCAATGTTTAGTCGAAGGTAAGGACTTTTGTTGTTGTTAAAGGTTGCTCGTCTTACTGAGGTTGCAAATAGGTGTTAATTCAGTGACTGATTGGAGTTTTAATTGATCAAATTTAGGTTCTGCTGGTCTTAGGAGTGTTTCAGCATCAAACTGCATCAGGTGTGTAACAGCACTCTATAAACGATATCAGTGAAATACCAAGAAGTGTGTGTAATCACACCCCTTAATTATAAATCAGAAAAAATCGAAAAGCCAAAAATGACGGCGTTCGAGGCCACATGAGCGTACGAATTCTTGTGGGGTAATTCGAGCCCACGAAACATGGTGCTTGACTGTAGAGGCCACCATGAGCATTCTCATGGGCTTAGGCCGAAATGGGCCACGTAAGGCCGAAATGGGCTATGTGGTCCCCACATGGATGAAATCCGCGAATTGTGACAAATACTAGACTGGGCTATGTAGATCTCATACTGTGGCGGAATCTGGGATAAACGGGCGCACGAGAGTGTAGGCCCACTAGGGCTGAGTAATGGGCCTAGGACCCATTTACACTGTTATTACCATTTAGGTTACCTTAGTCAGTCGAGGCGACTGTGGACCTTCTGAGAGGCCGATATCTACACCGAAACCCCAAAATAGGTAAAATGACCAAAATATCCCTGAAGTGTAAAATGACTAATTTACTTCTAATAGATGAAAATGACTGAAATACCCCCATAGGGTAAAATGACTGAAATACTCCCATAGAGTAAAATGACTGAAATACTCTCATAAGGTAAAATAACCGAAATACCCTCATAGGGTAAAATGACTGAAATACCCCATAGGGTAAAGTGACCGAAATACCCTCATAGAGTAAAATGACCAAAATACCCCCATAGGGTAAAATGATCAAAATACCCCCATTAGGTAAAATAATCGAAATACCCCCATAGGGTAAAATGACCGAAATACCCCTATAGGGTAAAATGACTGAAATACCCTCATAGGATAAAATGACTGTTATACCCCTAGGAGATAAAATGACTGTTATGGCCTTATGTTATGTATGACTGATTTGCTCTATGATATGTATGACTATAATTGAGCATGACATTTTGCATACACGTATGATATTATGTCACGACATGTTGCATGGGGTTGGGTTGTTATATTTGGAGGAAGTGTACTATACTGTTAAGGTCGCATGGGTCGCCCAAGACGACTGTGGACCTATTGGTGGCTTTGACACATATACTGTTACTGGCAGCTTTGCTGCGATATTGGTGTGTTAGCTGGGTGGGTCGATTTTATCCCCACATGGTGTGTTAGGGGTACAGAGTGGTGTGTTGGTTGGATTGGAATGGGTTGCATTATTGCACTGCACTGTTACTATATTGGGCTAAGACCCACACTGATTCTGTATTGGGCTAAGGCCCACACTGTTACTGTATTGGGCTAAGGCCCACACTGATTTTTTATTGGGCTAAGGCTCACACTGGTTCTATATTGGGCTAAGGCTCACACTGATTCTGTATTAGGCTAAGGCCCACACTGATTTTGTATTGGGCTAAGGCCCACACTGTTACTGATTGGGCTAAAGCCCACACTGTACTGCCACTAAATAGGGCTCAGGCCCAGACTGTTACTGCATGCTATTTACTGAATGACTGATAGGGTATTACACACTGAGTTTTCGTAAATTCACCCTTTCCTTTATTTACTTACAAGAAATCCTCGACCATAGGCGATTTGGTGCTGTGAGGGACTCGGAGGTGGCCACATTACTGCAGCTATTTATTACTAGTTTTTATTTAAATTTAAAGTTTGTGTTGGATTTGTTCATGTAATAAAGGCCTTTTAAGTTTGTTTAAGTTTTTAATTGGGCTTTTGCTTATTTACTTTAAATTGCTAGTTTAGGGAAGACGAATTTTCAAAAATAATAACTACTTTCAAAGTCACGAACTTTAAACGATTGGAGTTTTCAAATGCTTTCACGTTTTAAAAATAGCTATTTTAACGATAGCATATAATAAGGCAAACTTTTTAACTAGATGATTGTTAAATAATACTAAAGAGGTTTTAAGCTTAGAAACATTTTTTTTCCAACAAGACAAATTTGTAAATGACACTTCAATGTGACACGCCAGATTTGGCCATAACGTCTAGGCCGTGTTTAGGGTGTTATAGGTTTGGGGTGAAGGTGTTCACAGTTAGGCCATGCCAATTTTGGGTTAATTTCCACCTTGATGACTTCCTAGGGTTGTTAGGCCTAGGTTTTAGGTTCTTCCTTTCCCAAACAGTTGATTCGTTGAGTAACCCTATAAAATAGCTAATAGATCATACCTCCACTCGTTAATCCCCCATAGAGGGATTATTTCCTCATGGTTTTCATAAACAATATAGAATTGATGTAAGGAGAGAACATGATAAGTGAATTGAGGTGTAGAGTTTAAGAAAACACTTGATTTGTATTAAAGATGAATATGAATCCACAGAGTTTGATTGTCTTTACAAATTAAATCTCTCGAGATAAAGCGAAAACAACTTGAAAATAAATCTTAAAAACTTAAAAGTAAGAAAACCTGAACTAGAATTAAAAGCAGAAAACTATACTAAGGAATTGATGTCCATAACATGTGAAAATGGAGAGTATTTATAGATTTCAGGTGGTTGTTGTCCTTAACCCTAGGTTAGCTGACGTTCATGAGCTTTAAGTTAGATTGTACATACCAAAACACCCTCTGGCTCATGTTAGTTTCCATCCAGAGTAGATGTCGCGACACACCGGGACCTGTGTTGCGACATAGGAGTTAGTATACTCCTCTTGGGATAACACCTTTAGTCTGTACTGCGACATCGAAGGCAGTTTCGTGATTTCTTCATTCTACTCACTATGTTATGATATTGATCATTCCATGTTGTGACATAGTGGCCAGTATCGGTTTAGTATGCCTTCTAATGGTCTCATGCACACTTACAGAGTTCATTAGCTCACCCTTAGGACTCATTCGACCCCTAAGGTCAATAAAAGACTTAATTTACACATTTTTTTAACTTTAATAAAAATAGCAAAAACATAATTAAAACCTAATGAAAATTCTTGATTTTAAGCTCTTAAAGTGTGGAAATTAGTTTAATCTGCTACATCGAATTACGACAGATCAAACTCCCCCACACTAAGTCATTCATTATCCTCAAGAAACATAAAGAAAAACAATAAATAAAATACGTCTGTTGAGCAAATATCATACAAGTATTGACTTTGGAGCACATGACTAGGTATTTCATATTTACGAACAACTTTAACATGATGAACAATTGACTTTCCACTTTTGACCACAAACATTAAGTTTAGTATATTACAAATTATACAAACATTAAAGGTCTCACCTAAAGGAATCCATCAATAAATTATACAAGTAATTTGATTATCTGAGTGGAATGCAAATAATAGTTTAGTGATTGTTTAATATAATGTTCATTCATGCATAAGGATATTTAGGTCACATAAGACTTTTCGGCTTGTAACGTTCTAAAGCTTAGGACAGGTATGGAATTCAAAAATAGTAAGCATCAAAAAGGTTACAAACATGAAAATAGTTTGGCACATCGTATTGATCCCCTATTCTTCCCCTTTAGTGACCCTTACCTGCTCACCGCCTTATTTCTCCTTCTATCACCATCCTTGTTTCTCCACATAGGAAATCATAGCATGACATAGTAACTATGGCTAGCCTATGAGTTTCTGTGCACTAATGAATGAGTTTTTCTTTTTCTGGTGACTTTGTCACTTTTCTTTTTCAATTTATCTCACTCACGAATGCTTTTTTCTTTTCAAGAACATTTTCACTCATACTGATTTTCTTTTTGGATTTTTCTTTTGTTTCGTACTTTTAGGTTAACCTATATTTTCTATATCATGCCAATCTTTCTTATTCCACTCTATTTTTACAAAATCCGCCATGATGTATCTATTTAACCCTCAATACGTATGGTTAGATGTCTATAATCATGTAGTGCATGACCAAAGAAAAAGGGCAAATACAACTTAACATTTTAGGCTTGGGTTTTGTAATAACGTTTAACAAGAAGTGTCAACAGGCTCAAAAATTGGTAATAAAGATGAATAAATTATAGGATAACTTTTGGCTCTGGTTGTGTTCCAAACAATCCTTTAGGTCATCCCTTAAATATCTCAATATGCACAAATTTAGTCAACCAAACAAACTCAAATTCAACCATTTATCATTCATACTAGCATGCTCATTGCCTTTTATTTTTTATATCATTTAGTATAATTGATTACTTAATGCTTATTTATAGTGTAACATATAGAACTCAGTAGTCTAACAATAAAATATTTAAAATCACCTATCATCATGCCACATTTATTTGTAAACACAAGTAACCTATGTAAATGTTGCTAACCAATCGCTTGTATTTTTACAAGCTCAAGCACACGAAAGACAAGAAAAATCAAAGAAAACGTAAAAATTTAAGGTAAATTTTCTATGTTACCCAACCACACTTTAGTCACACATTGTCCTCACTGTGTGGCCCATAAAAAGATAAGGAAAAAAAGTTACTCAATTGATTGTGATCGTTTCAATTGCTAATGGTGGGTGCCTCCTCCTCTGTTCATTAATAGCTCAAATTGTTGTGTCTTCTTTGCGTTGGGTTCCTACATAAAAAATTTGAACAATCTGCAAAACAACTAAAACTTTTATCTTTGTTCCTAATCCTAAAACAAAATTAAATCATCCTTAAAGAAATTAATATAATCCATAAAAGAAATATTCAATTCAGCAAAAAGTTACAAAACCCTAATAATAAGAAACACATTTAATTTTCCTAAATTCATCTACTCCTAAAAATTAAAATACTACTAACTTAATTCTAAATATTATTCATCATCTTATTGAAATCCTCTTTTTCTCATTTCCTATTTATGTTTTGTTTGTAAAAGAATAAATTGCTTGAATATGTCATCACCGAGTAGTTTTCTTGGGGGATTCATGGTTTTATCCATCCGTTCAATAAGGACTCCTACTTTTTTTCACAATTATTTAATCAAATGAGGGAAAGATACTCTTTTTCCTAAATTTCTTGCGCAATCAACCATATTATTGTATATCCATGTACCAATTCATATTTTTTTTCTTTTGGAGGATCTCATATGTTATGATAACTTGAATTATAACTTGAATTGGGCTAAACTGAAACATATCTATTGTAGGCCATATTCTCGAATAGACAAACTTCATCACATCTTGGCTTTTGTTGTCATTAGCTATTGATTGAATGTCATGGGTATTGTTGTTCTTGTCTGATATGTCCACATCTCTTTCCCTTCCATTAAAAATCTCAATATTTCTTCCGTATCTATATTTTTGAATTCCTTCAGATCTGTTTTATAAAGTTAATCGCGATAATAATACGACACATCATAAAATTGGCAATACTCATCTCAGTTACCATAACATTATCGCCTCTTTCCTTTACAAAAAAAACCCATATCGTAGAATGATCTGGTTGCTTCCCTTTGTTTTAATGCTAGATTTTTGATGTGTTAAAATAATTTTAACTTGGTTGAAATCATTTTGACTTGGTTAAAATCATTTTAACTTGATTTTAAAATTGTTTCAAACTTTTCTAAGAGTTTAATGTAAGAATTCAAAATTTTATCTCTTAGACTTCAAATTTAAAAATATTTTTGTCAATTTTAACTTATATTCAAAAAAACTTCAATATTTTATATTAAAATATTTTCTCTAATAAAGCTTGGATTTACACATTAATCCTCTCATTTATCACCAGCAAAATAAGAAAAAAAATCAAGTTGCAGACATAATAGATTGTGTATGGACTTTCAGCATAAATAGATTATCAAATGGCTAGTTTCAGCGTAAGCAGTTCAAGCCCAGCTGTTGAGTTCCAAGAAGGCGACATGGATAAATATTTACAACAACTACAATCGTATACCTTCATTCAAGAGCAAGGATTCGATCCTCTAATGAGGAATTGCAAAGGAATGTGAGAATGCAACAGAAAGAGAATGGAAAAAATTTTGTATGTCATTCGAAGAGCCTACAATAATTCCCATGGTGCAAGACAAACTCATTATAAAAGACTTTTCCAAGATACTTTATTTTTCCCATAGAAAAAAATCGTTCAAGAAAGACTTCAGAAGATGTTGATCGTAAATGAGAAGATTGATTACGGAGAAAAAGGAAAATGGATTCGTATTCACATGTATGAGAATTATACGAGAACAAGAATAATCTTGGATTAAAAATCGAAATAGATTTCTTTGGAGTAATAAAACTCTTCAAATTACAATACTCGTAGAGAGAGAACTATAATAAATGCAAAAAAGAAGCATCTTTTACCCAATAGCGAAGGGCTTGAACTAAGATTTCTAGATGGATGGGATAAGGTATTAGTGCCTCTAACACATAATTTAAATGTGAGAATTTGTCCTCTAAGAAAGGAAATATTGAATGAATTGATTGTAAATTATGCGATAGAAGTGATGTTAGCAGATATTATGGAAACAGAAGATGAACTAGTTGAATATAGAACAAAAATAAATAAAAACAAGCTCACATCAATATTCATAAGTAAAAATAAATTCAAAATAACTAATCTCATCTCAAGATACCAAACACAACATTAATATCAAGTCTTTGGATAGTAATATTAACGAAGAAATACTCTTTTGTAGCAATCAAACATTGACAATAAATTATGTCAAACAATGAATTAATCTTTGGACTAACTTGTTACTTACATAAATTACCTTATAATTGTCACACATTTATCACCACAGATGTCGTTGAAATTTTGCCAAATATTAACTTACCTTTGAATCAATTAATAAATGCATAAATCACAAAAACATATAATCATCTTAATATTTTAAATAAACTAATTTACACAAAAGGGTCACTTTGGTAGCATTTTGTTTTAACTAATCTATTTAAAATATTAGACATCCTTAGTTAAAACCCAAAGCCAAAATCAATTTATTTATTTCAAAATATTTATCTTAATTTCATCATTCAATCAAATTAAAAGATAATAATTTATATATTTATCCCAAAATAGCATAAAATGATGTTGGTAAATATAATAATAGTTGAATAAATCATAAACAACCTCACATAAGATTTCAAATTTCAACCAAAATAATTTGAATAAAGGTAAACTTCATCTTAAGATATCGGACACTCCATTAATATTTCATCTTTGGACAAAATATTAACTTGTAAGTGATATATTGGTGTAATAATCAAACATTGACAATAAAAGCATGTTGAACCATAAATCTTCCTTTTGGCCAATTTATTGCTCACATGTCAAACCGAATAAGCATCACATGTTTATTACATATTCCTTTAGGCCGATCAATATTAACATAACTTAAGTTACATGCACACAAACTTTTTATATTTAAAAATAATAATTTCAATAATAGAGGTCACTTTGGCAACTTATTATTTTCAATTAAGTTATTTTAAATATATATATATATATATATATATATATATATATATAAACATATCAATATTCAAATGAAAATGTTCATAAAATTCAAAGGTTAGAACTAAAATTTTTATTGCACTACGCTTTTGAAATAACCCAAAGTAAGATTGTTTAAATCACATGATCATAAATAAATAAATAAATAAATATTAATCTTTGACTAATATTATTATTTTATCAATAAAATTCAAAACCAAATTCTTTAAACATATATGATGATGGACATGAATTTACTTCAAAGCACTTAAAATTGAATATATATCCATACCGTAAAATAACAACTTCAACAAATGTCCATCAAACCAATTTAACATAAAATCATAATTGAATCCATAAAAAAACATATATGATGATGGACATGAATTTACTTCAAAGCACTTAAAATTGAATATATATCCATACCGAAAAATAACAACTTCAACAAATGTCCATCAAACCAATTTAACATAAAATCATAATTGAATTCATAAAAAAAAAGTATCAACAATCTTAAATATAAAAACACACAAAACTTAGACCATAAATATTTTATAGATTCAATAAAAACCAATTTAAACATATATTTATGCAGCCAACCAACAAAAAAACTTATAACCTTTGAGGTAATTGGCAGCCGCCGATCTTAAAATAATTGAAGTGGTTAATTTCAACAAAATCTTTTGTGAGCCAAACATGACACCAGTCGAGCTCCTCTAAGAAGTATTTGCTGGACACTTCTCTTAACTTGCTATAAAAAAAGTGGAATCCAAATTCCGAAACAGAAAAAAAATAAAATTACTTGCCGTTTATTCTTTCTTATTTATCTATATATAAAATGTATGGCATTAAAGAACAGAATTAACACCAAAGCAACACTGTTGAAACATAGATGATTTATTCATAATTTAAATTCAATCATCAGCCTTCAATTCCATTAAAACTTACCTTGATTCTTTCGAGAATCAAAACCTTCTTTCTTTCTTTCTATTTTTTAATAGTTTTCCTTTCAAAAGTGGACGCATAATACTTAATATATATATATGGTTTTATGATGAAACCTAAAGATTTTATTATGAATCTCAAACATTCAATATATATAGATTTAAATACCAAATCATAACATAATACCCATAAAACCTAAAAATATTCATTTTAAAAAATAAAGAAACTTAATCAATTCTTTTTTAATTATTTGACATGACGAGACTTAGATGCCACTTGTTAGAACTATAAAATAAAATCTGATATAAACTTAAAATTGTATGTAACACTCCTAACCTGTATCCGTCATCAGAACAGGGTTACAGAGCATTACTTGAGTTTTCAAATCAAACGAACATAAATTTTAAACTTTTCAGATCATATCAATAATCATTTTAAAACCAATCTAAAACATGCATATTGTCCCTTATATGAGCCTTCGAGACCTTAAAAACTAGGGTGTGCATTCGGTTAACCGACCCGAAATAGCTATAACCGAATTAACAGACCTTCAAAATTTTTTAACCGTTAACCGAACCGATTTTTTTAAAAAAACATTAACTGAACCGAAAATTTTTCCGTTAAACCGGTCGGTTAACCGAATTAACCGAAAATCATATGAATTCTATTTTTGGTTAAAAATTAACCGATTTAACCGATTAACCGATTTAATCGATTTGAATCACTACATAATTAAAAAAATTACATAAGTCTTTGAATCACTACATAATTAAAAACATTACATAAGTCTTTGAATCACTACATAATTAAAAACATTACATAAGTCTTTAAATCACTATATAATTAAAAACATTACATAAGTCTTAAAATTAACACATAATTGAAATGTAAGTCTTTAATATTCTCCATTTATATCCATTTCTTCTCTCCAAAAATCTCCATTTGCATTAAACCTACAAAAATATTTGTGCAAAAATTTAGCATATAATTGAAATATACGCATTTTAAAAAAATTAAATAATATAAACAAACGAATAGATTATAAGTTAACAAGAATAAGATAGTAAGCATACCCTTCAACTCACGAAAGCTCATGAATTTAGGGTAGGCTCGGTTGCATTCCAAGAAAAGTCTAAACATTGAATCAATTAAATAAGTAGGAGTGATATGGTAAAAAAAATTGAAACTATTAAAATAAAACAATATATATACCATTTTCGATCTTGTCAAGATCTTGGATTTGTTATTCAATCTTTTTGATGTCTTCTTGTGATGATGATTTTCGAATCCAATCTTGAGTACGCACAAGAGCTTGTACAATTTTAGGAGTTAATGAACTCCTATATTGATCAAGCACACGTCTTCCGTTGCTAAATGCAGACTCTGAAGCAACCGTAGAAACCGATATAGCTAACACATCTCTGGCCATTTTTGAAAGAGTGGGAAATCTAGGGCTGTTCACTTTCCACCACAATAAAATCTCAAAATCTTCAACAAATTCCTCATTAGCCTCAGCTAGATATTTATCCAACTCAGATGTTTTATCCTCACCACAAATTTCCAACTCACGCTTTTTATACAAAGCTTGCATTCGCCTTTTCATTTTTTGTTGTGGTTCACCGAGAGAAACATGTGTTGGCACACTCAATTGGCTACAAGTACTATGAAGTGGAGGCTTATACTCATCAAATAATTCATACAACGATTCCTTCAATTTTTGCATCATTTCACAAGCTTTTTCAGAACTAGACATTTCACTAAGTGCAAATTCAAGATACTTTAGTTTTTGTCTAGGATCTAAAATACAAGCAACAAACATAAGCAAATTCATCTTATCAATATCACCCCAATACTTATCATACTTCTCTTTCATCTTGATGGCCATAACACTGAAATCAACATTACTTTTTAACTAAGCATCTCGTAAAAGAATATAAATTTCAGAAAGCTCATCAAAAAAATTATTGGACGTGACATATGAAGTGCCAGATATACGCAAAATGACTTCATAAAAGTGTTCCAAGAAATCCCTCAAGTTTCTAACATTATCCCAATCATCCACACTAGGCCAACCCTCTCCCCTTTCAAGTTCAGCCCTAAAGTTTGTATCTTGCTCCTCAAATCTCTCAAAAGCTCTCTCAATGTTCTGAGCAGTGTCTAACATTAAGTAGGTTGAGTTCCACCTAGTACAAACATCAAGACACAACATCTTCTAGCACTCTATCTTTTCCACCACAACACACTCCTTAAACTTTTGTATTCTAGCTGCAGATTGTCTCACATATCTAACAGCCCCCTAACACGTTCAACAGATTTATTCATTTCCTTTAAGCCTTCAACAACAATAAAATTCACAATGTGTGCCATGCATCTCATATGAAGATATTTACCATTTTGAACTAAACCCCCTCGAGGGTTAAATTTCTTTCTCAAATAACCAATAGCAACATCATTTGAACTTGCATTATCAACAGTAACAGTAAACAACTTACCAATCCCCCAATTCAACAAGCATTTCTCAATCACCATTCCAATGGACTCACCCTTATGACTAGAAATTGGAAAAAAGTTTAAAATCTTTTTATTAAATTTCCAATCATTATCAATAAAGTGAGCAGTGATGCACAAATAATTAACTCTTTGCAAAGAAGTCCATGTGTGAGTAGTTAAGCAAACTCTAGAACAAGAACTTCTCAAAAGTTGTTTTATCTTGATCCTTTCATCTAAATACAATTGATAAACATCCCTAGTCATAGTAGTTCGTGAAGGAATATGAAACCTAGGACTTGCCACAAACATAAATTTCTTAAAACCTTCACTTTCAACAAACTTGAAAGGTAATTCATCAATCACAATCATTTGTGCTAGTCCTTTCCTACATGCTTCTTGATCAAATCTCCAAGTTGAAAGGTTCCCTTCCCCCCCTTCAAATCTCTTTCTAGGTAAAACTAGTTGTCCTTGAGAATTGTCAACAACATTACTAGGATTTTTCTTACATGAACCAATATGATATTTCAATGACCTTGTACCATTTTTTTTCATATCACAACAAAATTCCTTTTGACAATAATTACATTTAGCCTTACTTGCACCCTCACTATTAATAATCTTAGTGAAGTGAGACCAAACTTCTGACCTTTGAGTGGCTTTTCTTTTCCCGGTAGTCCCCTTTGTTTGGCTTGAAGCTCCAACTCCCGAATTTTCAGAATCTATTAAAGTAGGAGGTGTAACACTACCTTCAATAGATGTTGGTTCGATTGACATTTTGCAAGAAAAAAATATATAGTAAATTAAAATACATTTATATTATTAAACATGTTAGTGAAGTACGCAACATCTTTTTTTATATTGTGAAATTGTTATTGATGTAAACAAGCAATTAAACACATATGTGACATAGGTAATTAAAAATAAAAAAGTATGTTTTAGAAACACATAGCTGTACCATTTTCTTAATATTACGCAACATCTTTTTTTTATATATTTGTAATTAAACACATAGGCTATGTGCAAGTGAATCAATGAAACTAGAAAGCCATAAATTCATAAAGTAAATTAAAGGGAATTCTGCTTGCATAAACTAGAAAGCCATAATAATTAAAGTAAAATAAAAGATATTTGTCGATGAGGAATTTTCATACATGGTTGATTATGCATTAATCAATTAGTAAAATAAAAAAAAACCTAAGTGTCACAGTAATTCAATTTTTAACCGTCTATATAGCAGACTTTCAAGTTAAACTATTGGTTGCATTTAATAAAAAGACAAAGATATTTTATAATTTGAGTGCTAGCAGAATAGAGACAGAAGGATTAATGGCAATTACGATGGGTTGGAAGAGGGTCAAAAAATAAATGAATACATAAGAAAAAGGTAAAGGCTGGCATGGCTTGTTCCATTCTTCTTTAATGACTGAATACAACACTTCACTTCACTATTTATTTCTTCTAACAATCCCTATTTACTACGCTTTATTTATTTCCTTCATTCTAAATAGCTAAAAACTCAGAAATATGTCCCTGGTTTCTTGCTGATTATATCTATAGATATCAAGTTATTCATATATTGTCATATTTCATCTTCAACCCCAGCAAATATTCTAGAAAAGACAGTAACTTGGGGTTAATTTAGGAAAAGAATGAATTAGAAAAAGTGCAGTAAAAAGAAAATGTCCAACACGCCTGAATATGTTCCACACAGGTATCTAACACATACTTGAAGCTAAATAAAAAGTTTAGATAACATGGATAGAGAGTATCCAAGGGAAATACTGAAACTAAGAATCGTAAAACAACCCAATGAACAGCAAGAAAACCATTAAAAAACAACCTAATGGCTAATGCAAGGGAACACAATTCCAATCGTTATACAAGATTTTTTTAACTAACCAACGTCGAAGGATCCACATATAAACACATACAAGAATTTTGAACACTGATTCTTCCCTTCATAAATTAAACATTGGTTAATTGCCCTTTCTTTTGAGAATATTCCTTTTCTAAGAAAGAAGAACAGACTGAACTTTAGGTTACTTTGACAAATATAACCATAAATTTACAAGATGAAAATGGAGATTTATTACCTTTTTGGAAAGTTGCAAGGAGTTGAGGGTTGACAAAGTTGCAGAGAAGAACAAGAAAAATTAGAGAAAAATAAGAACAATATGGAATGGAATGGCAGCCGAATGGCAGGGCAGTAGCAACAAGGAGCACCGGAGCAGGGCAGTAGGTTATTAGCTGCTTTGTTTGAGTTTTAGGGTTTTAGTAATTTTTAGCTGTTTGTTAGAGACTTAGACTTTAGTTTTAGACTTTAGTTTTATTGGGTTGGTAAATGGTAATTGGGTTTGGGTAGACTTTAGTTTATTGGGTTGGTAAATGGTAATTGGGTTGGGTAATTGGGTTTATTAATTTTTTCAGTTTAACTGAAAAATCGAAAAAAATTGGTTAACCGACCGGTTTCGAATCGATTTAACCGTTAATCGAAAAATATATAAAAAATTAACCGACCCCCGACCGAAAAAATTCGGTTAACCGACCGATTAACCGAATTCAGTCGGTTAATCGAATTTTTTCGGTTTTACCCGAATTATACACACCCCTACTAAAAACATGTTAGAAACAAGTCGGGACTAAATCGGAAACTCAAAGAATTTTTTAGAAAATAGTGAAAATTTTTAAAACTACAGGGGTCGCACGTCGTATGGCCAGGCCGTGTGGGCATTCGAAGTAGGGGCATATGGCCGTGTCCCAGCCCGTGTTCGTGCTCGTGTAACTCACTGACTTAGGTCACACGGCCAAGCCACACGCCTGTGTGCCAGGCCGTGTACCCTTCGAAGTAACCCTACACGCCCGTTGCAACCCTTTGAAAGCTACAGGGGACACATGGTCGTGTCGCTTGGTCGTGTGTCACACACGGCTGAGACACACACCCGTGTCCCTACCCGTATGGACGAAAATAGGCCATTTTACAAGCCATTTTTCTCACCCAACAAGGCATGTACCTACAACCAAAAATGCACATATATACAAGCTATAAAAAGGCACCAGAATCATGTATATTCTAGCTTCATACATATGGTATAATCACATACAACCAATATGCCCTTAGGCACCTCAAATGACAATATATGTCTAACCATGTACTCAATTTTACCAAAATATTAATCAACTAGCTTATAGGCATATTTGCACCAATACATGCCATTTAGCCTACAGACAAAAACTCATCAAATGGTACCAGACATGGCATTCAACCACAAAGTACCAATGCACAACATTTCCATCAAGTTACAAACCATAAATATAATATGCATATTCAAACCATAATTTCATCCTCTATAACTTAAACACATCAAGCCAAAACATCAACTATATTAAGGCTACTTATATGCATACCAAAATATACCATTTCACCAACAAAATGCCAAAACACAAGCCAAGCAAAATGGCTATTTCAACAACCAAAACACATGGCCAATATTAGCCAAAATACCTATACATGCCATTATAACCAAAATTAAACATCCAAAAGTATCGAAAGATCCGATGGATTGTGTGATATAGCTCCGACAAGCTTCCAACTCGAATGAGCTTTCGGTTCTCTATAAAACATGAAAAAATAACACATAGTAAGCATTTAAGCTTAGTAAGCCCGTATATCAAAGAACATAACTTACCGTTTAATCATATAATAGGTAAGTAATATAGCAGATTCCAACCATAATTGATTAAGTTTCATATACATATATCATCCAATTTAATTTTCCATACTCCATGTAACAAAATTTCCATATAATTCATATGTATCACTGTAATAATTTTTATCGAATTCTTACCATTTCGTATCAAAATATTGTCCGTTGAACCATTTAGAATATCGTTGGATGGATAGCTCACACATAATGTGCTAACTCATATAACTGTAATCCATCAAATTATGCACATTTATGCTCACACGAGCTGTGTATCAGTATGCTCACACGAGCTATAAATCGGTATGCTCGCACGAGCTGTGAAAATAGGCCTGCTCACACGAGCTGTGGGTCGGAACGTAGTTACACGATGCTGCTCACACGAGCTGTGGAGTATCCGCAACACATGTCAAACCTCAACCATCGGTAGGACGTTCAGGACTAGTACCCAAATCATGTAAATCCTAATGACATGTCATTTGTATCCTACGAATTCCTAAGGTTCAAACGGGGCTTGGTAGTAGTCGTATGTCATTGGATATGCAACAGTGTATACATGTAACAAATTTAAAATTCATGCAAATTTCAAAATAAAACATATAATCACAATTTACTCACACGAACTTACCTCGACGAGTATACGTAGATACGAAGGCGATTAATCCGAGACTCTCTTTGCCCTGATCTAAAGCTGTATGAGGTCTGTCTTGATCTATACGGATAAATTTAACTCAATTCAATATATATTTCATTCAATTTAGCCTAAAATCATATTTTGGAAAATTACTATTTTCCCCTATTATTTTAATTTCTTTGCAATTTAGTCCCTATCTCATAAAAATGGAAATTCATGAAATTCTACCACAACCCACTATAGTCGAATATCAATTAGGTCCCTAGCATGCCCTATATTTCATTTATTTCATAATTTCACCATGTAAAACTTCTATTTTTCAATTAAATCCCTAATTGATAATTTCATCAAAAATCTCTTAAAAAAAGTTGTTTATCTAACAACAACCATCCATTTTCTATCATCAAAACTCATGTATGCTCATCAATGGAAAAACTATAATATTTTAACAGTTTCATAAATTAGTCCCCGACCTGGCTAGATTAAGATACAACGATCCCGAAAATATAGAAATAATTAAAAACGAGACAAAAATTCATACCAATGCAAGGTAAAATGTTTTGCCGAAACTTCAAGCTCCCATGGCAACTCTTCTCTTTTAATTTCGGTTGGTGAAGATGACTAAAAGATGATGGCTTTGTTTTATTTGATTAATTTTATCATTATTTACCTATTTACCAATTTAATTTTTAAAAACATTAAAATTTACACAAATGCCAAGCCATGTACATCCATTATCACTATTTATGGTCTAATTACCAATTAAGGACTCATAATTTAGGGTTCTATAGCTATTTAATACTTTTAGCTACTAGAACTCAGCTTTTGCACTTTACGCAATTTAGTCCTTTTTATCAAATTAAGCATGTAAACGGTAAAATTTCTTCACGAAATTTTTATACGGTACTATTATCATGCTGTAGGCAATAAAATAATAATAAAATAATTTTTTTGACTTTATATTTTTTGTCCCGAAACTTCTATTCTGATTTCATTGAAAACGGGCTATTACAACTCTCCTCCTAAAAGGATTTTCGTCCCCGAAAATCTTACCAGAAAAGAGGTTCAAATATTGATTTCTCATAGCTTCTTTGAGTTCGCAGGTACCTTCTTCTATTCCGTGTCATTGCTAGAGAACTTTTACCAAAGCTATGTTCTTGTTTCTCAATTTTTTACCTCTCGTGCTAGAATTCTGATCGGTCCCTTACTATACAACAAATCAGGCTGGATCTCAACATCCGTCGGGGAGATAACATGTGAAGGGTCAAATCGATATTGTTGTAACATAGTCACGTGAAAAACATTATGAATCTTTTCTAATTATGACGATAAAGCTAATCGATAAGCAACAAGTTCGATTCTTTCAGTAATTTCATACGGCCCGGTAAATTGCAGATTTAACTTTCCTTTGCGACCAAACCGAAGAATTTTCTTCCATGGCTATACTTTCAAGAACACTCTGTCGCTGACTTGAAACTCTATGTCTTTACGTTTAAGATCCACATATGATTTCTAACGATCTGAAGCTTCTTTCAAACTATCTCGGATCACTTTTACTTTTTCTTCAGTCTCACGAATCAAATGAACCCCGTGTATCTTTTTGTCACTGAGCTTAGTCCAGTATAACAGAGTTCGATATTTACGACTATACAAAGCCTCATACGGTGCCATCTTTATGCTCGATTGAAAACTGTTGTTGTACGCGAATTTAACCAATGGTAAATATTTCTCCAGTTGTCTTCAAACTCTAAAACACAACAACAAAACATATCCTCGAGAATTGGAATTACTCACTTGGACTGGCCATCAATCTGAGGGTGAAACGTAGTGCTAAAATAAAATCTCGTACCAAGAGCTTCCTATAACTTTCTCTAGAATTGCGATGTAAATCGTGAATCTCTATCCGAAATGACAGAAACTGGCACCCCGTGTAATCTGAAAATCTTAGAAACATATAACTCAGGTAATCTGTCAAGGGAGTAATTGGAATAAAATGTGCTGACTTTGTCAAATGATCAACAAAAACCCAAATGGCATCCTTCTTTCTTAGAGATAGGGGTAAACCTGATTCGAAGTCCATAATAACTCGATCCCATTTCCACTCCAGTATCATCACTGGCTGTAATAATCCTGAAGGTACTTGATGTTCAGCTTTTACTTGTTGACATGCTAAACATCTAGATACAAAATCAGATATCTTATGTTTCATTCCCGGTCACCAGTACATTTTTTAAGTCATTGTACATCTTATTACTCCCCAGATGAATAGATAAGCTACCATTATGAGCTTCGTGTAAGGTTCTCTGAATGAGCTCTAGATTCTTCGGTACACAAATTCTACCTCTGAACAATAAATAATCATCGGGTCCTATCTAAAATTCTGAATTAGAAGTTGACCCACACTGTACTCGTTTAGCTAACAACTTATCATCACACTTTTGAGCTTCGCAAATCTATTGTAAAAATATCAGTTTAGCTTTTAACTAAGCTAAGATCGAACCATCGTCAGATAATGTCAATCGCGGGTTCATCGCTTACAGAGCAAATAAAGACTTTCTACTCAGAGCGTCAGCAACTACATTCGTTTTTCCCGGAAGATAATTAATAATCAACTTATAATCTTTTAACAGCTCAAGCCATCTACGTTGTCTCAGATTCAAATATTTTTGTGACATTAGATACTTCAAACTCTTGTGATCAGTAAATATGACATTTTTCACCGAACAAATAGTGTTGCCAAATTTTCAACGCAAACACGATAGCTGTCAACTCTAGGTCATGCGTTGGATAATTATTTTTGTGTGGCTTTAACTGTCTAGAAGTATAAGCTATTACTTTTCCTTCTTTCATCAAAACACAGCCTAAACCATTTAAATATGCATCAGTGAAAATCACAAATTCTTTACCTAATTCAGGTTGGACCAGAACTAGTACCTTAGTCAACAGTGCTTTCAACTGATTGAAACTTTGTTGACATTTCTCGGACCATTCAAACTTCCCATCTTTCTTAATAATCACGGCATCGGTGTAGCTATCATCGAGAATCCTTTGATGAATCTTCAGCAATAACCATCTAATCCCAAAAAACTTCTAACTTCGGATACGTTTCTCGGTGGTTTCCAGCCAACAACTGCTGAAGTTTTAATCGGATCAACTCTGATGCCTTCACTCGATACTATATGTCCCAAAAAACTGAATTCTCGGAGCTAAAACTCACATTTTCTAAATTTAACAAAATGTTATTTATCACGCAGGGTTTGCAACACAATTCACAAATGTTCAACATGCTCGGACTCATCTCGTGAATATATCAAAATGTCGTCAATAAATACCACAACAAATTTTTCTAAATACGGTCTGAAGATTCTGTTCATCAAATCCATAAATACTACAGGTGCATTAGTTAAACCAAACGACATCACAAGAAATTCATAGTGTCTATACATGGTTCTGAATGCAATTTTTGACACATCCGAATAAAGATCAATCTTCGAGAATATTGTGGCACCTTTCAACTGATTTAATAGATCGTCAATTCGAGGAAGTGAATATTTATTCTTGATTTTAACCTTGTTGAGCTGACGGTGGTTAATACATAATCTCATCAATCTGTCTTTTTTCTTAACAAACAGAATCGGTGCACCCCAAGGTGAGAAACTAGGTCGACCAAAACCCCTATCTGTCAACTCTTGCAGCTGTGTTTTCAACTCTCTTTACTCGGTTGGAGCCATTTTATAAGGTTCTATCGATATCGGTGATGTTCCCGGTACTAGTTTAATAGCAAGCTCAACCTCTCTGATTGGCGGTAATCCCGGTAACTCCTCTGGAAATACATCAGGATACTCAAAAACCACCAACACCGATTCAAGCTTCAACTCGGATACTTTAGTGTTCAACACATAAGCAAGGTAAGCATTGCAACCTTTTCTCACATATTTCTGTGCTGGCATAGCTGATATAACAACAGACAACCCATTCAAACTATCTGATTCAATACAAAGCATCTCACCGTTCTGACATTTCAATACAATAAGCTTTCATCTAAAGTTTACAACAGCGTCATATAGAGTTAACCAATCCATGCTCAAAATCACGTCAAATTCATTAAACGGTAATAACATCAAATCAGCCGAAAAATTATAACCACGAGTCATTAAAGGACAATTCTTGCAAACTTTATCAACTGGCACATACTGACTTAGGGAGTTCGATACTTTAACCACGAATTCAGTAGACTCAATAAGTAAATTCTTACTAGATACTAAATTCGTACAAACATACGGATGGGTTGATCCCAGACCAATCAAAGCAATAACATTAGTATAAAAAATAAAGAAAGTACAAGTAATAACATCTGGCGCAAAAGTATCCTCTCGTGCGCGAATAGCATAAGCCCTAGCTGGTGCTTGTGCCTCAGATCTCACAAGAGAATCTTTCATTACACCACAGCTACCACTTATATTTCTGGGATTACGAGGTGGTCTATCTCTCGCAACAGTGTTGCTCGGCCCCGTAGTCTGATCCTTTTCTTTCTCGAATTTCTTTGGGCATTCTCTAAGATAATGGTCAAAGGAACCACACCTGAAGCACGCTTTGCTCTTCATTTGACATTCACCATAATGTGGCCTTTTACAGTGCTTGCACTCGGGTCTGACATCTCTGACACTACCCACACTTGTTATAGGCGTAGCCTGAGGTTTTAGACTGCAGTGCCAGTTACCTTTGTCTCTATTAGAATATCCCACAAAAGTCGTGGAACGGTTGTGATATTCTTTTCATCTCTTTGATGCCAACTGATACAATTTTCCAACCGAATTTTTTCTCATGTCTCTAGCTTCAAAATCAACATGTCCTTTCTCTTTACTCAACTCTTCAGCTTTGTGTGTTCGATCAACTAAAACAACAAATACTTTTAGCTCAAGAATTCTGACTAAAAGCTTTATGCCTTCGTTCAACCCTTCTTCAAATCTCTTACACATAGTAGTCTTGATTGAAATATACTCTCGGGCATATTTGCTCAGTCTAACAAATTCCTACTCATACTCTGACATAGTCATACGACCTTGTTTAGGCTTAAGAAATTTTTTACATTTTTTATCCAGAAACCTCTGACTAATGTATTTCTTTTGGAACTCAGTTTGAAAGAATTTCCAGGTGATCCACTCTCTCAGAACAATAAAAATCAACGTATTCCACCATTGATAAGCCAAATCTTTCAACAAGGATACCACACATTTAATACATTAAGTCGATGAATAAGATAACTCGTCGAAAACCCTGATTGTATTCTCTAACAAGAATTCTGCTCTCTCAGGATCATATTTAGCAGTAGCTCAGAATTCTTCAGCCCCGTATTTACGAATCTTATCAACAGGTGACTTACTAACTCGTATAGGTTCCAAACCTTGAGGAATAACGGGAACTGATTGGGGAGCAGGAAGGGGTGGAGGTTGTTGAGGAGCCGGGTTCATCCGTACGAACTCGGTAAACCATTAATTCATTATCTAGAAGAAGTCTTCCTTAGTATTTCCTCCTAGACCCTCAGATACGGGACTTGTACCACTTGATGCTACTCCGTGAACGGAGGCTTGAGCGTTGCTTTCAACTTCATCGGAGTCAGCTCGGTTGGATGTCATTGCTATATAAAAATATGTTTTAAAATGGCAGGATATATCAAACTATCATAGATTATATAATGGCATGTATAGCTAAACTCATATACGCTATGTTCAGTCTGAGACTCGACTAAACCGTAGCTCTGAACCAATAAATGTTACACCCCTAACTCGTATCCGTCGCCAAAAAAGGGTTACGGAGCATTACCAGAGTTTTCAAATCAATGAACATAAATTTCAAAATTTTCAAATCATATCAATAATAATTTTAAAATCAATCTAAAAGATGCATATTGTCCCTTATACGAGCCTTCGAGGCCCTAAAGACATGTTAGAAACAATTCAGGACTAAATCGAAAACTTTAAAAAAATTTCAGAAAATAGTGAAAATTTTTAAAACTACAAGGGTCACACGGCCATGTGGGCATTCGAAGTAGGGACACACGGCCGTGTCCCAGCCCGTGTGCCAATCCGTGTGCTAGGCCTGTAACAGCTTAACTTGCTACCCTTTAAAAGCAAAAGGGACACACGGCTGTGTCGCTTGGTCGTGTGTCACACACGGCTGAGACACTCGCTCGTGTCTATACCCATATAGACGAAAATAGGTCATTTTACAAGCTATTTTTGTCACCCAACAAAGCATGTACCTACAACCAAAAATGCACATATATACAAGTCAAAACAAGGCACCAAAATCATGTATATTCTAGCTTCATACATATGGTATAATCACATACAACCAATATGCCTTTAGGCCCCTCAAATGGCAATATATAAACATGTCTAACCATGTACTCAATTTGACCAAAATAATCAACTAGCTTATAGGTATATTTGCACCAATACGTGCCATTTAGCCTACATACCAATGCATAACATTTCCATCAAGTTACAAACCATATATATAATATGCATATTCAAACCATAATTTCATCTTCCATAACTTAAACACATCAAGCCAAAACATCAACTATATTAAGGCTACTTATATACATACCAAAATATACCATTTCACCAACAAAATGCCAAAACACAAGCCAAGCAAAATGGCTATTTCAACAACCAAAACACATGGCCAACATTAGCCAAAATACCTATACATGCCATTATAACTGAAATTAAACATCTGAAAGTACCGAAAGAGCCGATGGATAGTGTGATATAGCTCCGACAAGCTTCAACCCGAACGAGTTTTTGGTTCACTATAAAACACGAAAAAATAACACAAAGTAAGCATTTAAGCTTAGTAAGTTCGTATATCAAAGAACATAACTCACCATTTAATCATATAATAGGTAAGTAACATAGCATATTCCAACCATAAATTGGCCAAAGCCTATGCACATATACACCAACCATGTTAGACATGTAAATACATATATAAACCGATAATCATGGATTAGCACAACTATTGATTAAGTTTCATATACATGTATAATCCAATTCAATTTTCCATATTCCATGTAACAACATTTCCATATAATTCATATGTATCACTGTAATAATCCGTATCGAACTCTTACTATTTCGTATCAGAATATTTCCCGTTGAACCATTTAGAATACCATTGGATACCCAGGATAAGTCACACATAGTGTGCTAACTCATATAACTGTAACCCGTCAAATCTTTTATATGTATGCTCACACGAGCTGTGTATCGGTATGCTCACACAAGCTGTGAAAATAGGTCTGCTCACACGAGTTATGGGTCATAAAGTAGCTACACGATGCTGCTCACACGAGCTGTGGAGTATCCGCAACACATGCCAGACCTTAGCCATCGGTAGGACGTTCAGGACCAACACCCGAATCATGTAAACCCTAATAACATGTCATTTGTATCCTACAAATTTTTAATGTTCAAACGGGGATCGGTAGTAGTCGTACGTCGTTGGATATGCAACCGTGTATACATGTAGCAAATTTACAATTCATGCAAATTTCAGAATAAAACATATGATCACAATTTAATCACATGAACTTGCCTCGACGAGTATACGTAAATACGGAGGCGATTAATCCAAGACTTTCTCTTTGCCCCGATATAAAGCCATACGAGGTCTGTCTTGATCTGTACGGATAAATTTAACTCAATTCAATATATATTTCATTCAATTTAGCCCAAAATCATATTTTGGTAAAATGATCATTTTGCCTTTATACTTTTAATTTCTTTGCAATTTAGTCTCTATCTCATAAAAATGGAAATTCATGAAATTCCACCACAAGCCACTATAGTGAATACCAATTAGGTCCCTAGCATGCCCTATATTTCATTTATTTCACAATTTCACCATGTAAAATTTCTATTTTTCAATTAAATCCCAAATTGATAATTTCATCAAAAATCTCTTAACAAAAGTTGTTTATCTAACAACAACCATCCATTTTCTATCATCAAACATCAAAACTCATGTATGTTCATCAATGGAAAAACCCTAATATTTTAACAATTTCACAAATTAGTCCTCGAGGTAGCTAGATTAAGCTACAACGATCTTGAAAACATAGAAATAATTAAAAATGGGACAAAAATTCATACCAATGCAAGGTAAAATGTTTTGTCGAAACTTCAAGCTCCCATGGAAACTCTTCTCTTTTAATTTTGGTTGGTGAAGATGACTAAAAGATGATGGCTTTGTTTTATTTGATTAATTTTATCATTATTTACCTATTTACTAATTTAACCTTTAAAAACATTAAAATTTACACAAACGTCAAGCCATGTACATCCACTATCACTATTTATGGTCTAATTACCATTTAAGGACTCATATTTTATAGTTCTATAGCTATTTAATAATTTTAGCTACTAGAACTCAACTTTTGCACTTGACGCGATTTAGTCCTTTTTATCAAAATGAACATGTAAACGGTAAAATTTCTTCACGAAATTTTTATACGGTACTAATATCATGCTGTAGGTAATAAAATAATAATAAAATAAAGTTTTCAACTTTGGATTTGTTGTCCCAAAACCACTGTTCCAGTTTCGCTAAAAACGGGTTGTTACACTGTAAACCAAGATCTATCATGTCAAATCATCAAGAATAAAGTAAGAACAAAACTAAATGCGAAAGCGTACATGAATTTATTGATTTCTTGAAATCTATGGATATTGGGGTTTTGATATTCTAAATTAGCACACAAGTAATATAGAAGGTGACTCTCTTTTCTAAATATGAGATATTAGAAAAGTTAGTTGGTGTGTAATTTGATGACCATAACCCTAATATATAATTTTGTCACGTTATGCCTAATTTTAATCAGTCCATCATCAATTAGAAATTAGTTACTAGAGTATCTACATATATTTGACTCATACTTTATTTAATTATTAAAGCTCAATAAATCTTAACCAAATTAGATCACTTTTAATTTGGGCCAACTTATTATGATAGTAAATAATAACATGTAATTACCCTTATTATATATGTGATGTTCATATTTTTCAACAACATCCAATAAGAGCCTTAGGAATAGATGGTAACGCAACCATTATTCAATATAAAGTTAAAACGTACCAATCTACATAAATAATGTAAGATTTGTGATACCGAATTATTATATTTTCCATAAATGCATGGAGATATATTATTCGAAATAATTTTATATATTAACATTTTCCATTTTCTATTGATAAAAATTTAATTATATTATCCGTAGAAAAAAACTTCTATAGTAATACCATTAGTAAAAATCATAAACTTGCATGTGACAAAAATTTCACCACCAAGAAAGAAACAAATTAAACAACTAGAAACAAATCATTGATTGTTTAAAATATTATATAATAATTTTAGTGAACAACCATTAAAATTATGGAAAAATAGCCCTAGATATTGTAGTATTAAATTAGAAAATCCTAATAAAATTATTAGAGTAAAACCTATGATGTATACTAAACAAGATATAGAAGAATTTGATATACAAATAGTCCACATTCTAGTCCAACCTTTATGGTTAGAAATCATGCAAAAATAAAAAGAGGAAAAGCTAGAATTATCATTAACTATAAAAAATTAAATCAAAATATTATTTTTGATGGTTATTTTATTCCACGAAAATATGTTTTAATTAATTAGGCTAAACAAGCAAAATATTTTAGTAAATTTGACTGTAAATCAGGATTCTGGCAAATCATGCTAATAGAAGAATTCAAACCTTTAACAGCTTTTAGTGCACCCAATAGACATTACCAATGGAAAGTAATGCCATTTGGATTATGTAATGCACCACAAATATCCCAAAGATGGATGGACTCTATTTTTAATAAATATAAGAAATTCTATGTAGTTTATAAAGATGATATTTTGATATTTTCAGATACTCTAGAATTACATAGAAAACATTTAAATATTATTTCTCAAGAATTCATAAAACATAGAATCCCTAAGAAAGTACAGCTTGAAAAAATAGAAATAGAATTTTAGGATTAAAATTATCTGCAGATGGAATTAAACTACAATCTCATATTATAGTAAAAATAAAAGAATTTCCAAAAAATTGAAGATAAAAAGCGACTTCAACAATTTCTAATAATTATAAATCATGGGAGAAATTTTTTCAAACTTATAAAAAAAGGTATATTATATGAAAAATTAAAAGGATAAACCTTTTATATGGTCTAAAACAGACTCAAAAATTATAGAAAAAATTTAAAATATGCAGATTTTAAAAGTTTATTTACACGAACAATGAGATAATTTAATTTTGGAAACATATGCCTCACCAAATCATTGGGGATGTATTTTAAAAGCAAAAACAATAAATAACGAAGAATTAATATGTGGATATAGTTTAAGAAAATTTAAATCAAATGACATTAACTATGTCATATTTGAAAAGAGTTATTTGCTATAAAGGAAGGAATAAAAAATTTTCTTATAAATTTAGCACTTGACAAATTTATCATAAAACCGATAATCAGGCAGTTAAATATTTCTTTACTAATAAAAGTTTGGAAATTGTACCAAGAAGAATTAGATGGTATATTGAATTATGTACTTTTAATTTTGAAATTTTATATGTCAAAGGTGTTGGATAATTTGATTGGAGACGATAGAACTGGACACTTATATGGAAATAAACAATAGACTTCGAGGCGCGGATACGCTTTCCAAAGAGAACTATTTGCCCCCATACAAATTGCTAGAGGGTTAAGACAAAGATCCTTCCGGGATACAACGAAGCTTTAAATTTCCTTTGATTAGCAAAATCGAGGAATTCCCAAACTCTTATTCTAATTTCTGAAATTGAATTGATTGTAATGTAATTTGTGAGCATCATAGTCCCTCTATTTATATGCACTCAATTAATACTATTTTGAAGAGCCACAACCCTTCATTTTGGACACACTTCTTAGAAGAAACATGTATCATTGAAATGTATCCATTGGATGATAAATCATCACTTTTAATTTGAATAGTGCTCATGAATAATTAATTTGCAATCTATAAATTCCAACAATCCCCCATTAGATTGCTAATTCTAGAAAATAAGTACACAACGATTATGCATAAAGAAGGGTGCTCGCAGATTGAACCTTCATTTAGTGCAAACTCTCAAAGTATCAAAAAAGTGAATGGTGGTTAGTCGCTTGAACCATCAATCTTAAAGTCAATACCAGAAAAATTTCACACATAACCGTAAAGTATTAGAGTAAGAGTTTATTTGCTTTAGCACTGTTATGGTCATGTGCTCATCCCGTTTCATGAACATGTACGAGAGAAAAACATAAATAAAATCTCATTGAAGCAGCACCACTTTATGTTCGTATAGGTGGATTTCATGACAATTAATGTCAATCCATTAATAGTAAAACTCATCCTCCTAAAACATAAACACTAAATCCTGATTCTTAATGCACGTTGTTATTCGATAACTTGTTATTACCCTTTGAACCTCGAAACTAACTTTTGGCTAGAACAAGGTAAGGTTTCCATTAACAATGACACGATTAGAATGGTTTTAATCCCATCTTAGTGGTGGTACTCTTAACCAAATCCCTTGACAAACCTTTTGTCAATGAATCTGCTAAATTATCAACTGACTTAACATAGGTAACAATTATCACACCGTCTCTAATCAATTGTCTCACATACTTATGTCTCAAACTTATATGTCTAGAGTTTCTATTGTACACCTTATTTTATGCTCGATTCATGGTAGATTCACTATCACAATACACGAAAATGACGAACCTACGTTGTGGCCACAACTTTATATCTAGCAAGAGATCTCTTAGCCATTCCGCTTCCTTGTCAGTAGCTAAGGCTATAAATTTAACCTTCATAGTTGAATGTGATATGCAAGTTTGTTTCATAGAGGCCCAACTAATGGCTCCACCTCTAATCATAAAAATCCATTCTGATGTGCACTTATTGTCACTTAGACTTGTAATCCAACTTGCATCCGAGTAACATTCTAGTACTGCAAGACAATCACTATAGAATAATCTCAAATTTCCTATAAATTCCTTTCCAATGATCAGTACTGCGACAATTTGTATATCTCGTCAATTTGCACACAGCAAATGCGATATCGGGTTTAGTGCAATGCATTGCATACATTAGACTTCCAATTACGCTGGCGTACTTTTCCAATACTCACTTAACTTAAATTTCGAATCATATAGAGTGTTTGAATCCTTAATATTCAAGTTTTTGAACTTTTCCAATACTTTCTCGATGTAGTGAGATTGGCTTAGTGCAAAGCCCTTTTCATGCTTTTTCACCTTTATACCTAGAATTGTATCTACCTCGTTGAGATCCTTCATCTTAAAATCTGAGGCTAGATATTCTTTGGTCTCACGAACACCTTCCACGTTCGTACCAAAAATCAACAAATCGTCTACATAGAGACAAATAATTACACCATACCTATCGGTGAATTTAGTGTAAATACATTTATCCACACCATTATGTAAAAATCCATATGACAAGATAACCGAGTCAAATTTCTCATGCCACTGTTTAGGCCCTTATTTTAAACCATATAATGACTTGATCAACTTACAAACATTATGTTCATTCCCAGGAAGCAGAAAGCCTTCTGGTTGCTCCATGTAGACTTCTTCGTCGAGATTACCATTCAAAAAAGTTGTCTTAACATCCATTTGATGTACATGTAACTTATGAATAGATGCAAGTGCTATAAGAATTCAAATGGAGGTCATCTTATTCACTGGTGCATAAGTGTCAAAATAAACTAGAACTTCCTTTTGCCTAGATCTTTCAGCCACCAACCTAGCCTTAAAGGTTAGAGAACCCCCTGTTGGAGTATTATTCCTTTTAAACACTCATTTACACCTGATAGGCTTTGATCCTTGAGGAAGATAAACTAGAACCCAAGTATTGTTGGATAATATTAAGTCCATTTCATCATTGATCGCCTCTTTCTAAAATGTTGTATCTCTAGAAGTCATGGCTTCACCATAGGATTATGGATCACCATGGACATTAAACATTATAGGGATCTTCCTAATTATGGATTCTCTATTTCCCTCAACAAGGAATGCTAGAGATTGCAAGGAAATGAAATCAGGACCAAAGTCCTTTACTTTTCTCACTCTTTGACTTTTCCTCAGCTCCGTATCCTTATTGTCATAAAACTTCTATTGGTTTGATCACTTGAGATTATTGGTTGATATTCTTTTTCTAGATCTATTGAATCATTAAAAACCTTATTTTCAATGAATACAACATCTCTTGTTTCAATTATCGTATTTGACACTAAGTTAAGAACACGATAAGCCTTAGAGTGTTGGGCATATCCAACGAATGCACCCTTGACGGCTCTTGGACCTAACTTTGTTCTCCATTGTTCGAGAACTCTATAGTAAGCCAAACACCCCCACACTTTCAAATAATCTAAGTTTGGCATTCGACCCTTCCATAACTCATATGGAGATACATTGAATTTTCTCGATAGTATTCTATTAAGAATACAACACACGGTCAATAATGCTTCACCCCATAGATTATATGGAAGTTTAGCTTTTAACAACATCAAGTTAACCATATCTACTAAAGTACGATTATTTCTTTCCACCAAACCATTTTGTTGCGAAAGAAAAGGCACGAAACACTCGTGTACCACACCTTATTCCTCACAAAATACATTAAATTCATTTGAAAAATATTCACCACCTCCATCACTACGAAGCACTTTGATTTTCTTACTAAACAAATTCTCAACCTCATTTTTAAAATGTTTAAACATATCAAATGCCTCGTCTTTACTTCTCATGAGATACACATAAGTAAATCTGGAGAAGTCTATAAAAATGATAAAATATCATTTTCTACCTCTTGTTAAAGTTCCATTTAATTCACAAATATCTGAATAAATTAAATCTAAAACTTGCAAATTCCTTTCACACTTATTAGGAAACGACTTCTTGATAATTTTTGATTGAATACAAATTTCAAATTTATCTGCAATCTCGTCATTACTTAGACTTATATAACCATTCTTTTACATATATTGTAAAGTTTTAAAATTAAAATTGTGCTAAACGCGCATGCCACAAAGGATAAGATTTAACAATATAAGAAAAAGAATTAAATTTATTCATATCAATGCTCAACTTGAGCATAACCTCGTTAAAATATCCTTTTCCTACATATATATCATTCTTAAGCAAGACAAACTTATCGGATTCCAAGATAATATTGAACCCCTTGTTACACAGAATACTCGCGGACACTAAATTCTTTCTCACAACGGGAACATGCAATACATTGGTCAAAGTCAATTTCTTCCCAAATGTGAAGTTCAGTTCCACTGTCCCTTGACCAAGCACCTTAACCAATTGGTAGTTGCCCATAAGCACTTCACGGTTTGCCACTAGTTCATAACTCTTGAATTGTTGTCGGTCATTACACACATGGAAAGTTCTGGTCACCTATTACAGGACTTATTAGCCATGGTAATGTTGAGTTCAATAATCATACCAATCTCCTAACTCTCGATCCTTTCCGTAACTATGGCCGCTAAGTCCATGTCCTCCACCATATTGGCTTTAGAAGTTGTAGCATATTGCTTCTGTTTGAGAAGTCTACAATCCTTAATATAGTGTCATTTCTTATTGCAATTGTAATAATTGCAAGATTTTTTCTTCTTGTCTTGCACGTTCTTCGTCTCAAATGTGGCCTTTCGCTTACCATTTTAAGAGTTCTTAGACTCGCCACACGGTTCACTTTAGAACTTTGGGGAAGATACACCGCATCACTCTTTTGAGTTTCCTCTTCTATAGGAAAATGCCTAAGTATTTTCTCCATAGTAAAGTCCTCTACGATATGCATAAGTTTCTTTCGATAATTGTTCTAAAACGAGGGCAACTTCGAAATGATAGCCTCGACTTGAAACAATTATGGAATAACAAATTTCAAGTCATGAATCCTACTTACAAGAACTTGTAATTCATGGACATGATCCGTGATCAGGATATTATCGAGCATTTTGAATTTGAAATATTTCATCATTAAAAAATTATCAGTATATTGTCGCTCGGTGTTGTATTTCTCTTCAAAAGCTTTCCATATTTCCACCGGGGATTGCATCGACATGTAGAGATCATACAATTGATCATACAAGGTGTTGAGAATGTTTCCTTGACATGTGAAATTGTCTTCTTCACTTTTTTTCTTGAGTTTAGCCACTTTCGTAGTTTCTTCGGGGTTTGCATTAAGGGCGGGATCCTCCACTGGTTATAGGTTTGGATCCAGAACATATTCCATATTTAAGATAGTAAGAAGGAACAATATCTTGTCCTTCCAACTATTGAAGTTTGAACCATCAAATCAGTCAAGTTTCACAAACTATTGGTTCAGTACTTTGAATGCAGTGGTAGCCTCCGTTACCATTTCCAAGTTAGTTCTCTTTGATTGTTGGATAATTTGAATAGAGAAAATAGAACCAGAGACTTATATGAAAATAAATAGTAGACTTTGAGGAACGGATGACGCTTTCCAAAGAGAACTATTTGCCCCCACACAAAGATGCTAGAGGATTAAGACAAAGCTCCTCCCGGGATACAACGAAGTTTTGAATTTCCTTTTATTAGAAAAATTAAAGAATTCCTTAACTCTTATTCTAATTTCTGAAATTAAATTGATTATAATTTAATTTGGGAGAACCATAGTCCCTCTACTTATATGCACTCAATGAATACTATTTTGAAGAGCCACAACCCTTCATTTTGGACATACTTCTTGGAAGAAACATGTCTAATGGAAATGTATCCATTGAATGATAAATCATCATTTTTAATTTGAATAGTGCTCGTGAATAATTAATTTCCAATCTATAAATTCCAACAAAAGGTACTGACAATATTATTGTTGATTATCGTAGTAGGCCTTATGGATAGAGGTAAGCAACCTTTAAAAAAGTTGGTGAATAGACTATAGTCAATAAAAAGTCCAATAAAGTAAACACCTTCAAATAAAAAAATCCTAATCAAAAATTTGTGACAATACCTTCTCAAGTACCATTTTATTCTAATCAAGGATATTATGATTCATATCCAATGGTAAGACAACTGGTTGGAATTTCAACTTAGTTATCATTTGCACCACAAATGGTAAGTCAACTACCTTAGTCACAAGATCCAAATTCAACGTACCAAGCTAATTATGCTGAAATTATTCGAGAAGCAGAAAAATTTTGTGAGACAAAAAATTTGTTGAAACCACAACAAATTCAATAAATAAATAATTTTTATAATACAGGCTTACCATTAGAATTATACAATTTTATTAATGAAATATGGAAAACCCATATGAGTGAGCAAAGAGCAAATTTTAGAAGAGCTTTTACTATGCTTTCACAATTTTTAGTTGGAAAAATAACTAAAGAACAATAAAATTCATGATTTATTATTAAAATCTATTTTATATCGTGATTGGGAAGAACTAGAAATGAGTTTTTAGATATTAAGAAGATAAACAATCTTCTTGATATTTCCAGATTTTGTTAACATGGGAACAAGTAATCCTGTTATAAATAAAATATTTAGATTATGTTTATATATAATAAGGCTAGAATTATATTACCTATAGAAATATTTACTAAAATTGATGGAGCTATTTGCAACCAACAAGCTCGGTTTCAAAAAGCCTTTTCGAATATTTTTACAAGCTTATGTTTTTACAAATCATTTAGATGAAAAATTTCGCAATAAAATTTAGACTTGATCATGAACCATTTGATATAAGCTATATTGAATGGGGTTTTGTTAAAGAAATAACCGCTCAAACTTTTTCTTTTCATTTATTAAAAGATTTTTCAGCATTTATTAAATCTATGTTATTACAAATGGTATATGATGATGATTTATTTTACTACTTTCATCTTGAAATTAGTAGCCTTATTGGTATAGCTGAAAGAGAAAATTTTTATCAACTATATCAAATTTGGACTATCTAAAAAATGCTCGAAGGAAGAAACCTATTTGCAACTACAAGAAAGAAAACTTGACAAAATATGTTGACAAGTGTTATAATAATCTTGGTTATTATCAAATCCAATCAGGAATAGATCTAATTGCCAAAGCCAAAAATCTACTTGAACAAAAAACTTATAGCTCTTAGACTGATGGGTGAAGAATACTGGAATTTAATGTTGGATATCACCAGGATGATATACAAAAAACTTATAGCTCTTAGACTGATGGTTGAAGAATACTAGAATTTGATGTTGGATATCACCATAATGATATAAATGAAGAATATGTTCAACTATTAAAAAAGATAGTTGAAATGAAGATTGAAGATTTTTCTTCCCATATAACTGAAAATATCAAAAATACATGGGAAAGTTGGAACTCACCAAGATTGTCAATGGATTCATCAAATTTAGATTAAATTGAAAAAATAAATCTGGATAATATCCAAGAAGGATAGCGTAAAAGACAGAGGAAGCTGGGAGGAAAAAACCAATTAAGAAAAAGACAAGGAAGGAAGCAATGTGGAAGCAACCACAACTGAATCTAGACAACAAGGAAGCAACATGGAAGCAACCACAACTGGACAAAGATGTCATCAGTCAAAGATGAGACATCGTCCTTATCAGAAAACTATGCGGGATTTAAATTCAATTAAATAGAGTTGTGAATTTCTCCTATAAAAAGAGGTGGAAGAAGCCTAAAAAGGACATTCAAGTTTTGCATTGAATTTAGATTCAAGTTCTCCTTCAAGTTACTTCTCAAAGTTGTAAGTCATTTCTCTCTTTTGTAAATCTTTCATTTACTACTGGTTTCATTCTGTAACCTTAACCATCATTTGTCCTCCCTATAAATGGTATCAGAGCTATAGTGTAACGATTTCTGGAGAAATAATATCGTAGTATTCATTGTATGTACTATCCTTTATTCTCACTTCTATTTATTTTATGGTTATTTATCTTAAAACACATATATCAATTATTTTCTTCTTGTTGCTTGTTTTTGTCCTCGTTGAGACGATTGGCTTTTTAAAATAAGAGAATTTAATAGATAATAAACAATCTTAGATACCTAAGATAAATTTCATGGAAGAAACTAATTGTCTATACAGGATAAAATTTGCAATCATGCTATGCATATTGACTCTAAAAATGAAAATAACATTTCATCAATTAGTAAAGGTTTTAATACCTTATTATATATTACTTTTATATTTTTTCATAATTTATATAGTAAAGTTAATAAAATAAAATAAATAATAAATAATTTAGGAGAAGTAACGAATTAGATTTGAACAAGGAATCTAAAGATATTTTATCCGAAGTTAAATAATAAATTATAACAAGTTCTTATTAATAAAAATATAGAACAAGAAATAGATCATTTAGGTCTTTTATATTATGGTAATAGTAATATAACATTAGCTTTGTCAAGAGGAAGGCACTTCATTTGAAGAATCATCTACTAAAAATAAAAGGCATAAAAACCTAATGAAAAGAAATTTTACTTACTCAACAAAATATAACTTCCAATCCTATAAACAACTAGAACATTGGAAGAATAAATTTACTAAGACATCGATAAAAATGAAAAAATAGAATATCTAAAACTTATAGAACAACTTGATGAAAAACATAAAGATCTCCTTGTATTATTTAATTATCATTATATGTTAAACTATGATTCTACTGATAGTAGTAGTTCTAATAATTATATAAACTTAGAAGATATAAAATTACAAGTTATAAATCTAATGAAGAAAATTCTTCAACAGATGAAGATGAAAATATAGATATACCGAAGCAATGGAAATCGATCAAACAGATCAAGATCTTAATGGAAAAAGAAAATTAGATTTGGATCTTCTAAAACATGATTATTTAAGATCCTTTAATAAAAAATATGAACAAATTGAAAATACAACTAGAATTTTTGGTAATCAAACCGAAAATATTGCTCATCGTGAAATAAAATTTTAAAAATAGGAGAGTCGTCTACCCAACCTATTCCACATAGGATAGGAGATCTAAAAAAAAAAAGAAAATGTTGTTTATGGAGGAATATATTTAGATCTATTCCTGCTTGGATTTGATAATAACCAAGATATCATAACACTTGTCAACATATTTTGTCAAGTGTTCTTTCTCTTCTGTAGCTGCAGATAGGTACCTGAAATAGAATGAGGCTAGGTGAATGAGAAGTGTGTAGGACTTCATGTACTACACCTCTGATTGTTGCAAATGTTACAAACGTCAAATTTTGCCCATCCCTTACTTCCCGAAATGATTAACTCCACCCCAATCTGATTTTATCACTAAAACTGATTTTATCACTAAAAGAATTAGTAAATGTGATTCAACCTGATTTTATTATAAATAATTTAAATTCAAAACACTTTGAATTAGAATTATTTAATAAGTAATTTAGAATGATTCGATCTTAAAGTGAATAAAATTCATCATCACCCAACATAAAAAACTTGAGCCTCAAATTTAAATAACTTGAAATTAAAAACAAATTCAAACTTGAAAAAAATTTAAAATCAATTCTGGAGTCATAAGAGATATTGCAAACCTGCATGGTGCCATACCTCCATAGAATTCCCAAACATAAGGCAAATGAGTTGTGTTTTCATGAAGTGCCTCATGAACTTGGGGCTTGTTAAGGTATCCTTGTCACACCCTAGTTTGGTGAACCGATTCAATTTTGGAGACTATGCCAGAGGAGACCACTTAAGTTGCGAGACTTAGACTTGATAAGGTTGTTAACTTCATGGCAAAGCGCTACGAAGAACTTTGCCAACACTGCAAAGTGCTAGTTTGAGCGATAGCGAGATTATAGTTAAGGTGAGGACCTTATTAGGTGGACTTTCTCGCTAATAAGATCGTAACTTGTGTTTTATTATCATTACTTAAGTAAGTACGATGTCTTGTAGGATACTTTTAGGCCATCTAGCATCCTAGTGAAGGCAACATGTCAATAATTAGGACATTTCTAGAGCCTCATAGGATGTGATTAATTAGTGGAAACATGAGAGAACAAGTAATGATTAGAGATAATCTTGAATGTGATTTGGACGTAGGTTATCTTTAAATAGGATAGTGTGATAGTGGAAAGAAGATTTCTTATTCAGTGTAATAGGAGAGAGAAGATTTCTTATTCAGCTTCTCCACCAGACTTTGTTATTATCGAAAAAACCAGGAGAGTTCTTCTTTGCTAACAAGGGTGCTAACTGTAAAAGTTTAGGAGAACTTCTGTGCTAGTTGTCTGCTGGTAAATTCTTAAACTTTCCTTTAAGTTTTACCAAATAGGTAGAAACTAACTTAAGAAAGGATTGGTAGGATTTCTTTAAATACGAGGTAGGAATGGATTCTTGTTGTTTAATAAGTCTTTGGTTATTTTCAATGATTAAAAAAGTTGTTTTATTGTTTACCTAAAGAAATGGGAGAAGGTCCTAGTACTAAAGGAAAAGAATCAGTAGAGTAGATAAAGCTCTGAGTAAAGTATCTTGGTAAGTTTTTCTATACTTTTTTTCTGGTATGTATGTTAGTTTGCTTACCTCTAAACTCACTATAGCCAGGTAAGTGGCTCAGTTATTTGTTTCTAAAGTTCATGCCTGATGAGTCCCATTCAAAGAGTCAGTACATGCATGTTTAAACTTGGCTAAACAAGCTCAAAAAACCTGGTATACATATACAGTATGAGTAATCCTTCATTGGTACACAAGCTTCGTTGTGTGTGAGGGGGTACATGAGGGATGTTGTACAGAAGATAATGTGTTTTGCCTCCAGTATGACATTTAGATGCAAACCATGTAATGGCTTGAATTTTCAGTGGTGTCGGAATAGTGATTCCAGATCACTAAATCTGACAAATGAGTAGAAAATATTATTAATTTAGTGAGTATAAGTTAAATGTGAAGTTAGAAAATTTTTGAAATAGTGAATAGTGTACTAGGAATAAATATTAAAATAATCAGAATCGAAAATGAGGTATCGAAACCTCAAACTCATAAATCGAGCCATAAATATTTTTAGAAATATTTATAGAGTGTCATTGAGTTGGTATTAAAGTTTCGTTAGAAAATTCTAACGTTTGGGTGGTCAATTAATTAAAAAGGACTAAACTGAAAATAATGTAAAATTTGTTAAAAGTGATTAAATAGCTTAAGTGGTAAATAAGGAGGGACTTAAGGCATAAATATGCCAATATGGAATAGTTGAGATGGCATAAGAGAAGAAAAATCTGAAAAAGTGATGTAATAAGGGCAAAATTAGAAATTTTGTAAAAATTAACAAATAAAAATCTTAATTAAAAGAGTTTCTAGGAAATTCTTCATATTTCTCAGCAAAAAATGCCATTGAAGGGTCCCTCCAAGCTGGTTTTTCATATATTTGAATCATGTAAGTTTAATTCTTGATTATTCCTTCTAATTTTGTGATTTTGATACTTTTATAATTAGATCCAACTAATTATTTCATTAGTTTTGATTTCATGGCTGATTTTGAGAGTTACCATTGATGAGTGCTGAATTTGTATGATGATGAACATGGAATTAAAGCTTTAATTTTATTATATGATGATTTTATTAAGTAATTTTGATAGAAATTGATTTTAGGGACCTAATTGTGAAAAAGTTTGGAATTAGCGTTTGATGTTGCGGTTTTGAATATAAAAGGCTATATAGTAGCCTAAAATAGTTGTAAAAGGTGTTAATTGAGAAAAATTAGATCAATTGAGAGGTTAATTGAGTAGGGACCAAATTGTAAAAACTGTAAAGTTTGGGGTAACAGTGTAATTTTGAAAATTAAAGGGTATAAATTGTGAAATGAATTAGAATTGAATTATATGCTGATGAATGAATAAATTTTTACTTTAGATCAAGAACCCGAAGATAAACGAGGAAAGGAGAAAATCGATTAGTCATTAAACTTCCGCAACTTTTCCAAAGTAGTCAGGTAAGTTCATATGGATGAAATTTAATGATTAAATGTTAATTTCATGAATTATATAGTGTATGATGATATATATTTGTTGATGGATTGAAAATAAAATAACAATGCGAAAACCAAATAAATGATCAAATTAAACGGAACGTCGGATTTGAGTATTTCTGATCAGTGACAAGTGATAAGTGGTAGCTTTAGCTGCACTTATCTGATCAGTGACAAGTGATAAGTGGTAGCTTTAGCTACACTTATCTGATCAGTGACAAGTGACAAGCGATAAGTGATAAGTGGTAGCTTAGCTACACTTATCTGATCAGTGACAAGTGATAAGTGATAAGTGATAAATGATAAGTGATTCCGTGTAAGACCATAGCTGGACTATGGCATCGGTATGTGTTATGTGATTATGTGTAAGACCATAGTTGGACTATGGCATCGAGGAAATGAAGTACTCAATTCCGTAAGAGGTTCACTAATTTGATAAGGTCGGTAAGTGTTACATAAACTCATATTCAAGTGGTAGATTTATCATAGTTGTTGAAATTGAGCACAATTAAATGATTTCATCAATTGGATATTGTGTATGGCAGGAAGTGTAGTGAATAGTAAGATGTGAATTATTATGATTAGTTCAGTAAGATTTATCTTAAATGCCTATGAACTTACTAAGTTTTCTATAAGCTTACTTGTGTGTGTTTATTGTTTATTATAGATTGACATATAAATACGTTCAGTAGATCGGATCTACATCAAGAATCACACTATCTAGATTTACTCCGGTAGATTTTGTTAAACAACTTTTTCATTTATATGGCATGTATAGGGAATTGAAGTAAAAAGTAATAGTATGAATGATTAAGAATGCAAAGTAAATCTGAATGTGATGGTTGTGTTAGACAATGAAATATACATGTTTTTAGCTTGGAATGGTTGATTGGTTGAACTTTATTAGTATTGAAATGAATTAGTTGAAATACTGAAATTGGTTATAATTTGAAATTTGCAGGCAATGTTAAATAATTATAAAGGGGTTATATTGAATTTTTTTTAAAATAATAATAATAAAATTTCAACGGAACAATTTTTGGACAGCAGCATTGTCGTAACGTTGAAAAATCACCAAAAATGGTGGAAATTGAATTAAAAGCAGAGTGAGATATGAAATTAAAGCTAAATGAGTCTACTTTCACATGAAAGAAATAGATAAGCAGAAGAGTTATATATTTTTAGATATTTGAATGTTAGTGAGACAGGGTAAGAATGTTTTTTGAAGTCCCTTGTTCTGACTTTAGAAATTCATTAAAAATTGTACAGAAGGAATTATGAGTTATAATTTATATTTTTAGATTCCTTAATGAGTCTATTTTAAGTATAAATAATTGGAAGCACCATATGAAGTAGACCTGTCCATGGGCCGGGCCAGGCCGGGCCCACAAAAAAATTTTAGCCCGTTTACTAGGCCCGGGCCCGAAATATGGGCCTGAGATTTTGCCCAGGCCCAGCCCGGCCCGAAGAAAAAATATGGGGCCCGAGCCCGGCCCGGCCCATTTTTAATTAAAATTAAAATTAATTGTTATTAAAATTAATTGTAAGTAAAATTATCAAATTATTAATTGTTAATTGTATTAATTGTTGTAATAAAATCTAACATTTGATTAGTAAATTTATCAAATTATTAATTGTTAATTGTATTAATTGTTGTAATAAAATCTAACATTTGATTAGTAAATTTATCAAATTATTAATTGTATCAATTGTTGTAACAAAATCTAACATTTGATTAGTAAAACAAACTTGATGTTTTATTATTATTATTTTGTAACACTAGTCAAGGAAATGAAAGTAAATAAACTTAAAATAAAAAACTATTATATTTTAAAAATAAAATAAAAAATATATATTTAATATTTTTCTGCCGGCCAAAAATCTTGCGAGGCTGCCCATTTTTAAACGGGCCCGGCCCATAGACAGGTCTAATATGAAGTCTGTACAATGAGATAATTGAATTTTAGTGACGAGAGGTCAGGATAGTCGATCAGTGAAACAGGGGAGACTTTAACTAATTAACTGTACTAATTGGCTGAACAAAAAATTCTGAAAAATTTATGGTAAAAAGATATATGAGTCTAGTTTTAGGGAAAATTTACGGATCTAAATTTCAAGTTTTTTAGCTTTATTTATAATTAATTAAGTGACTGCTGCGTAGGTGGGCAGCCTTATTATGAAAAGTGAAATAACTTTTAAAAGTAAATTTTTATGCCCCAAACTTTTAAGTTAAGTCAAGTAATGCCTCATGCTCGACTCCAGCAATGGTCTTGGGTAAAGGGTGTTACGATGATTGGTGAAAACTCGACCTTGCGCGAGAACACTTATGTGTTCATACAAGAAGGGAGTTAGGAGGATACAGAGGTAATGTTGTTATATAGCTCAGATGAGCGGATTTGAAGATACAGGAAAAGTTGGGTTCTTCAGGAACCAGGATCAGAAGTTAGCACAAGAAAGGGAGTACGCAGAAAAAAATGGTGCATGTGGTATTGCACGTTGCATGAAAGCATGAAGAATAAGCCTATCTGTCATAAATGTTAGTCCACACAAGTGGCGTATTCGTGGAGCAGATATATGCTCGTGATTGTCATATATGATTTTAAAAACTAGTGTTTTTTGCCAATAAGCTAAGTTGATTTTCATGCATCCTTAATGTTGCGGGTTTTTATTTAAATTACACTTCCAAATAAAAATGATCTTAAACTAAGGGAATACCGCTCTGATAAAAGGGTACCCACCATAAGGATAATTTCCACTTCTATAAAGAAAAGTAAATATGGATGTTTTTTAATCGGGTCAACCTATGACTCCCCATACCCGGATCCGACGACTGGGTCGAGCATGGGGTGTTACAATCCTTGTATGCGATCTTTGAAGAATGGATCACCTAGGGTGATCGATCTCATTAGAAGACCTCATAATTGCCGACAACTGTCCAAGATTAACATTTGCAGCATATAATTTTACTGAGACACAATGCACAACTTACCTCTGTATGCAATGCCTCGAATTTTTGCAGGTAAAGAGACTGTCCAAACTGACTTGTCGGTGTGCAAAGCAAAATCAAATCACTTGAGTAAGTATACTCTCCTATTTCTTTAGCTTCTTTGTTCCTCGCGTCATTGCATTTTTTCAATAAGGTCTGGTGAATAAACTCTTTTTCGTACCTCCAACAATTGCATATCGTTTTTCGTAGCTCCAACAATTCATCTGAGATGACTCCGTGCGACCAAAAAACTTTTGGTGTTGTCGATACTAATTTCCCAATCCAAAAGAGGATGTCCCAACTGTATGAATTAGGGGAAAAAGCAAAAGAAATGTTGGACATTGGCATAAAAGCTGAGGAACAATTTTTAAGTAACGAGAGACTAACTGTAAATTGGTCTGCCATTGGAATTAACTGCAAGAGCTTTGAGCCTAATTGGACTGCCATTGGAATGTTTATTGTAGTCCAGCACAAAAGCAGCAAGTTGTGGTACATAATGACCTGCAAATTAAAAGTTAATAAGCAAAACATAGATTTAAAAAAGATTTCAAGTAATGAATTTTTTTTCCTACATAGCTTTCCCTGATGAGAAACAAATTAGAGTTTTTGTATTATGGGAATTGCTTGAACCAGTTAACAAGGAAATTTAGATTCTTCTCAGCTGAAGAAAAGGCTCTAAATCAGTGCTCTAAGTTCAACACTTAACCAATGTGGGGCTCATTTCATGGTAAATTATTTTTTACCTGTAAAAGTGTCATTGAAGCTTGTGTAATTCGAGCTAGTATTTGAGTACGAAAATGCAACTCCAATTGGACTCCCAACATACAAGATGTTTGATTCTGTTCGTTATGAAAATGAAAAGAAGTGCATTGATGGTAACTTAATTTAAGTATGGGTTAACTCCTCTAAACATCACTAAATTATGGTCCGTATTTTAAATTGATTCCTAAACTTAAAACATTTTAATTGAGTTAATTTAACCATTAGCTTAAGCGTTAAATGACTGCTCAAAACTGGCATGAAGCATATTTAAAACACGTGTGTACCTATTGTTTGAACAATTTGGATCCGTAAAATAGTTATACTCATGTTTATAATTTGATCCACGTGTTAAATTTGAGTTTGCATTTAATCTCTAAGCTAGCAGAAGGATTAGGGGTGAAGGTAAAAAAATAAAAATAAAAATAAAGGAGATCAATGGAATTTTAAATTTTAGAGGAGTCAAAATATAATTTTTGCCATTATACTAACTTATAATGGATAATTTTTAAAGGAACTTAAACACAATTTCACCTTTCTTTGGGGTAAGGGGCAAGGCCCTTGCTTGGTCCCTCGTATTTGCTCCTTAGAAAGAACTAATTGATTCGACACTAATACTTTAAAGACTCGATTATAATATTTTGATGTTAGAGACCAATTTAAAAATTATACCTTAGTTCGAGAACTTCTAGTGGAATTAACCCTTTTCGTTACAAGATGCAACATTTATTATCCATCCTAGAAAAGTTTAATAAACAGGATGCAATTTTTGTGGAAATTGTGTATTTGGTAAAATTTTACTTGTATTTTCATTCATTCAATGAATGTATTTATACAAATTACAAGAGAAGAAAGCTGACTAAACTGACTATTAACAAACTAAACTATAGTTTGTTAATTCTAACAAACTTTGACTATTTCGACTAATTAAATTAGCAATATACTAATTTAATATACTAACAATTTTCACCTTGTTTCACTGCTATTTCTTGCCTATTCTTTTTAATATCCAAGATTTCTGCAGATCTGATAACTAGACTGCCATCTCAACCTAACCATGTCTCGTTCAAGCAACACTCTGGTTACGTTGTTATAGATGCCAAGCATGGTCAAGCTTTGTTGTACTACTTTGTGGAAGTGGATGCTACTACACATCCACTGTTGCATCCCTTAACTTTATGGTTTCGTGGAAGTATAAGTAGGAGCGAATTCAGAAAATTTTTTAGTGGGGCGAAATTAAATTATAATTTTTATGATATTAAAAATATAATTTTATCAGTTTAATAATTTATATCTTTATAATTTTAAATGATTAAATTAAATTTTTATCATTTTTAGGAGGCAAAGAACAATTTTACATTTACTAGTTTAAATTTTAAAAGTCTAAATAAAAAATTTTCATTTTAAGAAAGATCATACCGCTGGATATATGATTAAAACATATTTGCAGGTTTCCTTAATATGTTTTCTTGAGGGACTGTGAACTAAAATTCTTACGGGTCCTAGATGTTCATCACTTAATTTGGGGGCATTTCTGCATTGTTAATTAATACCATTAAATCATTAACCTAAAATCAATAATTTATATGAGAAGAAATTAGTAAAACATACCAATTCAATCATTTATAGGAAAAAATTAATAAAAGTAAACAATTCAAGTTTACAAATTACTAATTTTTTTCAAAAACTAACAACGAGATTAAATTAGTAAAATCAAATTCTCAATTCTTATAAGGTGTAAACTTGTAACTAAACCTAATATAAAAGTATACTTCAATATTTCAATAAAACAGAATTTTCGAATCAAACGGATAAAATCAAGTCAGGCATAAATAATTTTTTCTTTTTTACTATTTGAACTTGGCCAGACCCATTTTACTCCTTGAACCACTCTAATAAATAGTATGCAACTTATAATATCCACAAAATTGATGTTCATAAGGAATGTATTTAGGCTTCAATTTTTGTGGACGGTCTGATGACTTGGTCTTCCTTCAAGTATATATATACACATACATATACATATAAGAAGAACATAACTCTGAAACTTCTATTGAACAGATTTTGCCCATTTTTGGGTCTAAAGAAATTTCGAATAAACAATTATTTTGTGTCAAGTGAATTGATTTTTTCATTTATTTCTTTTTTATTCATTATCTAATTCGAAATACTTGAAATATATTACTAACACTAATAAAAAAAATCTACAAAAAACCCATAATGTTTAAATTTTTATATCTTGGATTTAAACTTGAAAGAACCCTTAAAATGAATATTTATTAAAGGAGGCTCGTGGATTTGATTTAGACTAAAAGCTCAGCCCAAAACAAGGCCCAACTCTGTCTTACTTAATCTCGACGACGCAGTTTTACTTCCTAATCAATCCTCATATATTCAAATATTCGGAACAAGACGAAACTTTATGTATGTATTATATACGCTGTCAGCTAAGCAATCGTGAACTTTAAACTCAATCCCCCAAAACTTTTCTCAGCTTCAGCCATAACCACAGCCAAATTCTTTTTGGCAAGCTATCGAAAACACTGTCATGGCTATGCAAACCGGAGTAGGTTTGTCGAAGATCTTGATCTTAGCCGGCGCCGGTACCGTTCCAACTGAATTTCTTACTTCAATTCTTCTTTTTTATTTTTCTTACTGTTTTAATTTTGACTTCAACTTGTTAATTTCGTTTTCAGGTTATACGGGTACTGTCCTCCTGAAAAACGGTAAATTATCGGACATATTAGGCGAATTGCAGGTTAGTTTTGATCGTTTTGTTTGTTTTGATTTGCTAGTTTCTCCCTGCCGTATGATTCAAATATTTGTCCTTTGGATTTTGTGTTGATTGACTAGGTTTCTACTTTTCATTCTTTTTCGTCTATTAATTTTAGCTTTTAACTCCTTTTTTCCTGATTTGGCAGTCGCTGGTGAAGGGACTCGAAAAATCGGGGGAGCAAGCTGATGATTCAGATGCACTTCTAGCTCAGGTATATGAGGAAATAGAGCTTAAAGTTTAAGTCTTTTGGTTGTAATATTGATCTTTTTCTATTAATTTGTAGGTGCGTCGTTTGTCAACGGAGATCAGGCAACTGGCATCAGCACGGCAGATAACTGTTCTGAATGGGGATTCTGGCGGTATTTTCTTAATTATATTTGCTTAAATAGTAGTTCTTTTAGGCGCATATATGTGAAACCAGTTTATAATTGCATTAACGGGATTAGATGAAGCATTTTCTAAGTGGATTTGCTTTGGTTGTTTGCTTTTTTCTTGATTTGGCAGGTAAGTTAACCTCTCTTGTAGTGCCAGCCGCAACATTGGGGGCATTGGGTTATGGTTACATGTGGTGGAAGGTATGCCATGATTTAATTGATTACTGATATGGTTTCTTTTTTACATAGTAGAATTAACTATCATTTTTATGCAAAATATATCCGCTGACGCCTGCCCTGTTTGTCAATGTTTCATTATTTATTGATATGGTTTCTTTTTCACTATTCTGTGGCTCCGTAGAATTAGTTATCTTGTCCTATACAAAATAAAATCCCCCAATGCTTGCCCTGTCACTTTTGATTATTTGCATCTGCATTATTGAACAAAATCGATAATTTTACATATTGATATTAACTTCTACAATTAGCTCTATTACTCTTCATTCATGCTGTCTGCTTTGTAATTTGACTAACATATTTTTTTTCTTTCCTTTTCTAATTACTAGGGTATTTCATTCTCTGATCTTTTCTGGGTCACCAAACGCAATATGGCGATGGCTGTGGAGAACTTAACAAAACATCTGGATTCTGTCTCAGATGCTCTCTCTGTAAGTTTATGCTCTCTTCGTTGCATTTTCTATCATGTTTTAGGGTTAAATGCTTCACTGAAGCATTTTTCTGTAAAAATGTATTATTTGCCACGGAATTTATTTATTTTACTAAAAGAGAATTTGGCCAGTCAAAGTAATGGTGATTCATGTTAATGGAAAATTGCCTTTTAATTAATTCCATATACAGTGAGATCGAGTAGAAACCAAAGAACTTTGGTTATAGTCTTTCCAAAAGCAAAAGATTCCTTTTGTACTTACTCCTCCAGTGCATCTTCCAATATGTGTTTTCCTAATTAGTTTTGAAATCAGCTTTTATATTAAAAGCATGCTATGAGATGTTCATAGAGCCTCTGATTAGTTCATAAATCCTACATTGGCAGGCTGCGAAGAAGCATTTGACTCAACGCATTCAGAACCTGGATGATAAAATGGAAACACAGAAGGAAATCTCGAAGAGCATTCAAACAAGTGTAAGTGCACATGTTTATCCATCTTTGAAGTCAGAATGAGGCCCACTTCCCCATCATCTATCTTCATTTCCTCTTCTTGCATTTTTATGTTTTTAGCTTTAAGTAAGGAGTTAAAAGAGTGCAACTGGTTACAACTTACACATTATTGTTTCAAATGTTTCTAACTGCGGAGATAATCTGGCTATGATTTCAAAGATAATATGTAGGCCCAAAATTTTTTGAAACATTTGAACTTTGATGTTAGAATATCAAGGTTATGATGCTTTTTGTTGCACGTTGATTCTAAGCGTTGCAGTAATGAACTTGGTTTTGGGGTTGTAATGCACCAATATATCAAGTGAATTATTGTTTTACCATCACTAATGGTGCTCATATTTGTGGAGCAGGTAGAAGAGGCTCATATGAATCTGTCTAATATTGAATATGATTTGGATGCACTGCAGAGAATGATCTCTGGTTTGGTGAGAATTCTTTCTTTTTTTCCTTCTAATAATTGTTGCACTTGTTGAGAACTGGTTGTTAATTGGTGGTGCAGTGGTGATTCTCTTCTTTCCCTCTTTCAGTTTCTCCCCCACTTCTGTAGATGTTAAACTTGTTAATGAAGTCAACTGGTTCCTCTAGTAAGACTGAAGAGGAGAATCACTGATTCTTTCTTTTCATGTCTCTATTTCTCCTCTTCTTAGGAAGTTCAAATTAAAATCTCATACAGGAATTGCATATTGATAAGACTTGATGAAATTAGATATAAATACTCTAATTTATTGAGGAAAAACTCTCTCAAAAGTATGTATTTCTTAGAAATATGTACTACTATATATACATGAAGCATTGAATCAATTAAGGAAAGAAAATCTCTAATTAGTATATCTAAAAATCAGCTGTAATATCTAAAGATATGCTATTCAATGCAATCAAATAAAAAATTCTCAACAAGACTTGAAAGTCTATCTGTTCATATACTTTTAGTTGAATTGTTTTGCTTCTGTAATAATTGTTTTTTTTTCAAATTTTCACCCTTGCAGGATGGCAAAATTGGTTCATTGGAATATAAGCAGGTAGTTAGTTTTTACCTTTTTTTGTACTTTGCAACACTGAAGTTAAATGTGTAATACCGGTAGGAAAATACACCAAGTGTAGTTGTAATTCTTAATACTATTTTTTAATATTGGGATCTTTTTTGTGGCAGGATCTTGCTAATGCTGGTGTGTGGTACCTTTGTAATATGGTTGGTGGAAAGAAAGCAAACATGCCTGAAGCTCTGCAGGTTTGTATCAGTGGAAAGAAAGAAAATATGATATTATTCATTCTGTCGTACTTGGTCATATTTAAAAGGGAAAAATGAAAAATAATGAGTGGGTTGGAATTTGTCATTATAATTTCCATTAGTCTATGTATTTTGGATCATTTCTTCTTTTAAACCTGTGGTAATCCCTACTAGTTTCTGAAAGATAATATGATACGTGTTTCTGCACTCAAGTATGACTTCAATAATTCCATCTGTAAATCATTTTACGACTATAATCTAATTGTCTGATTTGACATTTGCTTGTAGGAGCAACTTAAACTTTCTGGGAAATCTCGTGCTTTACTTGCATCAGGAACTCCAGCTCTGAAGGTATCTTTCTGAATGTGTAGAAAAAGTTCAAAAATCGAATTCTCTGTAGGAAAATACTCATGCACATTTGCTATTATACTTAAATTTGTTGTGCTCAAATGAAGTGTGCATTGACACAGGTATCGATATTAGTTGAATGTGGTAGCCCAAAGTTTCATGTATGTTACACAAGTTAATTGAATGAGCTGTAAATTTTCATTTGTTAAATTTGTAATGTTGGCTTGTTTATTTCAGGGTCTGAAAGATGTTGCAGATATTTCATCTGGAAATATGAATGATTCAGGAAGAGATGGTTTTGTGAAAGATGGCTTTGATAATTTGGATGAAGAGCCAAGAAGCCTGCAAAGGTTTGATTCTTTTTAAAACCCTAATGCTCTATCAGTTCACGTAAGTTAAACTTAGTGTGCCCAGTAGAAAATTTTTTTGGAGGACAATGTTTTTATCAATATTGGGTTGTCATTGTGGCACTTCAAGGCTTCATTGATGTTATCTTTGGTAGAAAAGATAGAAAAATTGAAAGACATAATAATTTGTTTCATTGTTCAGTAGAGTTGATAAATGAAAAGAAAATAAAATTATTGAAAAATGCATAATTTTGAACAAACTTACATATCTCATTTTCTCTCTTATCATTTTAATTTGTTTTTATCTGTTAAGATAGAAAATGACGATGTCTCGTCTTTTTTTCTCACATTTCTTTTCTACCATGTACTGAATTTATGTTCCTTTTTTGGGTATGAGGTACGAAAAGGAAAGTAATATTTTGCGGCTGTCAAGCAATGATGGAGATTATGATATTTTGCAGGAGCGTTTCAGCTAGGTGTTGATGCCATTGTGTTCAATTCATAGCTATCATTTTGCAGTGTGGCAGTTGATAGAAGTTACCTATGCCTATAAATAACAGAATCCACGTCATAGATTACGAGAGTGAAAACTTGGCGGTACGCCGTGTACAAGAAATGGTGGAGGCCTTCAATGAGAACATAAATCTTCGGAGGCAAATATATACACATTTCAGTTTGCAGATACCCTTTTGTATTTTGATACCTATAGGTAGTTGATCACGTTACTCGTTATCATGTATTCATGGTTTTAAAACATGTAGTTTGCAGCATATATTTCTGTTTTTTATTTGCCTTCTGTTAAAAAAGAAAGAATAAGGGCCGTTCGATATATGACCATTACATCGGCTTAAACCATTCACTAGAGAGCCTGAGCCTACATGATCAATGAATACTCTGTCTAAATTGGAAAACCTAATTGATACAGCTCACATCACAGTTTCCAATATTTACTCTCGAGTCCGGACAGATTATAATACCATATGATAGGATAGCCAAGAGAGCAATCTACATCGCTTCAAAACACAAGGCAGAGATAATTTTATCTAAGCTAAAATTCAGAATATTCTGGAAAGCATAACGAAAATTAGAAACCTCCTCATCCTATGACAAAATTTTGAACTACCTACTCCATTCGTAGTCTCCTCCATATCTAGGATTGGCATTATTCGCACGACTTGTATCGTCCGGTTTGGTTGAATTGGCAAAGGCGTGCCAACCTAAAAGATATGGCAAAATGAACTGCAGAGATAGGCAAACCAAAAGTTCCAAGTCAATTAGGATATGGTTAATGATATGCTAACATCTATAGACCATACACAAAATATTCTCAAAGCATATAAGAAATTAACATTTTCAATCATCAACCCTATGTATGCTGTTGTGCAAGTAGTATTTGTTGAACAATCTGCAGAAGATAAAAGAAAAGACAATTCAATCCCCCACCCTCAACTATACGTCTTAGTACTTGTTACGACAGCAATTTTTGGATACATCCTAAAACCATAGTCCATTGACAGGAAGTCCAAAATGAAAATCAAAACAAAAGGAGAGGATTATCATACGCTGAATGCAGATTTGAGGACAGTGAACTCTCCCCGTGTAATGGGGATATAAACATTTTCGTCCACGTTTAGAAGTTTGTTTTGAACACCTTCAACAAAAAGTCACTAGAAATGTTAGGTCTCAATCTGTCACACGTCGATTATGATCACATCACACATAGCTTGACAAGAAATAAGAGAAAAAAATGGGGGTCGGAGGTGCATAAATATGTGCCCACCATTCCCATTCGAACTTTGATTAAAGGAGTTTTGGTTAGAAGATATCACATCAACGTGAGTTTGATCCACCGACAACGGCATCCTCTAACACATAATTAACATTATAGGACACTGAATCATCTCTATACCAAAAAAAAAATAATTAAATATGCACATTTTTCTAGGGATACAGTATTAAATGCATCAAATCGAAAATGATTTACAAGTGATGTGTAAATGAACTTGAAAAATTATCATTAGACATGGAACTAGGAAAATTATTAATGGTGCTGCATTAAAATTAGATGTTATGGCATCACCAAAGCAAATAATATTCTTAGTTCCTGGAAAGGATTCAACAGAATTGAGCATTACCAAGATTAAAAAAGTGACCAGACCCATCCGGGAGTGGCTCTACCTTCAACACCTTCCTAACCTTTCCTTCATCACTGAAAAATACTACAATGTCATTAGAATTCATCTCAATTAAAAACAATAGTCACAACTTTGCCTTCTTTTTTTTCTTTTTTTCAACATTTACATATGACAGTCAACTGCAAAATATACTTCATTATAAAAATTTAAACTAATTGTACTGTCGAGAAGTACATGAAGTAAAAAGTTTTACAAGCATGTCACTAGCAGTTACGAATAAATGTGTGGTTCTTGCTTCCTCCACCCAAATGTTAAGCATTTTCATGATTAACAGAAATAACAAGTTATAAGCATTTCTAGGCTTCTAGTCCATTCAGAAAGAAAATCTGATTTTACTCAAGGCGTTGCTTCATAAAACCAACATAACATCCTGCACATGGAACGATTCCTCCTCTATTAAAGAAAAATCTTCTTATCATAAATATATATATTTCTTGCCTTAATAAACATCTACTTTCGTATAGCATATGAATATATGAGAAGCCACAAAACTGAAATGGGATGGGAGATATGTGTATATATATAGGGGTGAGTATTCGATCAAGTCGAGTTGAATTGAGTCAAAAAATTTCGAGTTAGTCGAGTTGACGAATCCTATTTTAGCAATTGAACTCAATTGGATTTTTTTTTGAATCGAGTCAAATCGAGTCAAAAAATTTCGAATCAAGTCAAGTCGAGTTAATAAATCTTATTATGTATACTTAATGTGCATTTACATGGACCGATTATTTAACTAGTAGACGAAGTACAAGCTTTTAGATTAATTTTGAGTAAAGCAAAAAGGGAAAGTGGGGCTATTCGGGAAGGAAAGTAAGACTACTAGGTAAACATTTATCAAAACAACGTAATTTTGCCTTTTAACTTGATAGTTTTGACTTTTAACTTTAGATAAGGTAAACATTTATTAAAACGACGTAGTTGTCTTTTCTTATTTGGATTTTTGAATAACTCGAATTAAGTGTGAGCGTTCGGTCGAATCGAGTGAAATTATTCGAGTTAAATTAGAAAAATTAATAATGTCAAATTGAAATCTTGTTACAATATAACTATTTCCATGTTAGAGCACATAAATTTAAAACCATATATATTTGAAAACTTTTTAAAAGCATAATAACAATAATAACAATAATAATAATAATAATAATAATAATAATAATAAGATATTTTAGACTTATTTAGATTCCAAAATTATTATTTTATAAAATTTTAAATTTCAACTTTTTATATATTTTTAGATTTTTAAAAAAATTATAATATTTTTAAAAATACAAATTTTAGAATTTTTATAAATATTTTGAATTTTAAAATTATTTTAATTTTTGAAAATTATTTTGATTTTTTGTAATTTTGTTAAGAGAGACCAATTTGCTCATTTTCAAAATTGATAGGGACCAAAAGGATATTTATACTAATCTATTATTTGAATTATTCGAGTTATTCAAATTGTAAAAATTCAACTCGACCTGAACTCGAAATCCGAAATTTCTTATTCGAATTGACTCGAATAATTCGAATATCCCGAAATTTGAATTCTTTTTCGATTTTTTCGAATCGAATTTTGCTCACCCCTATTAATATATATATACATGAAATTACAACTATATCAACAGATCCAATCATAATCAAACATTATAAGCACTGAACTGACTAACTAGGTAACCAATTAACCAAAATAAATCAGGAAGAGAACCCACACATTTACACAAGTTGGGACTCCAACCTATAATCTCAAAGTTTCTGAAGCGTCAATCTTGCCATTAAGCCAAGGCCTCATTGCAGGGATATAAAATATTTAAGCAGTTGCCAGCACAAACATAATGCAAGAGGAAGAGTTCAATTAGCAACTCTAGTATTCAATACACAGAGGGGTGTTTGAGGGTGAGTGGAAGAAAGGGAAGGATAGTACCTTTTTCCTTTAAAAGGATCATGGAAAAATTCACACGATTCCCTCATGCCAAGGCTAATCAGAGTTCCAATTTCAGTAACAGACAATGAGAACACCTGGAGAGAAGCAAGCCAGTAATGGATGTATATCATGTCTCTAGAACGTATTCATCCTTCACAACAAAGATTTTACATTTGATCTACAGTAAACACAGAATGTGGAGACCAAAATTATGAATGTCCACATACATGCAAATCTGTGAAGTCTTTTTAACAAGATTTCGGAACAAAGATTCCTTTGTTCTATCTTAAAATTTGAACCATGCATTTCTCCAAATATTAGAAACACCATTATCTAAAATGTTAAATGCTTAGTTAGTTTCTTTTTTAAAACAGCATTAAATCAAAGCTTATTTAGCATAAGATAACCTGCTTCCTACTCCAATCATATTGTCTAACACCAGCTGCAGGTGCAAACTGTAGCAGCACAAAACCTTCCCTGGATATTTTAAATGCCCCAGACTGTAGATAAAACACATCCAAAGAAAATGAGCATACAAAACAAAGAAAGACCATCAAAATTTGCAAAATGAACTAAAAAAAGAAGAGGAAACTATGAATGAAACGTACATCTAAAGGCACAAACTCAGGTGCCCTTGGCTCCACAGTCAGAGCAGCCTTCCCTTTGTAAATGGAATGACCTACATAAAACCTAGCCGGCAACCCTGCTGTCAAATAAAACACTTTCAACACTTGAAAAGAAAACACTGATAAAAAAGGGTACAAACACAAGGCTTTAGCTTTACCTAAGGATGATGGCGAAGTAGAAGAAGAAGAGTCATTAAACCTCTGTTTCTGATCGAAGTATTCAGATTGGCGGCATTTGAGAGAAAACTTGGAGGGTTTAGAGAGGGGATTAAATTTAAAGGAACGGGTTTGGGAGGAGTTGAGTGAAGAGAAAGATGGGAAAAGCTTGGGGTTGGAGATGGAGTTGAGGTTTAAGGTTTGGGGAGTGAGTGGAGGAGAAGATAAGAGTTGAAGTTGCAGCATTCTTTTCTGTTGGGTATTTTCTTTCCTTGGTTCTCTCTCTTCCCACCTATATTTGATTTAATATTTTCTTTTTAAGGTTGAAGATAAGAGTTGAAGTTTTCTTTTGCGTATTTTATCAAAAGAATCCTTTTCAAATGATAAAAAATTTGATTTGTTTTGAGGTTTTAAATTTAAGTTTTGTGAGAATTTAGGTTTAAATCTTAAAAGATAAATATATGGGAAATTCTAAAACTTACTTGAAGATAACTTAATTGAGATGTCCTAGGATGGGAGGGTCTTACAAGTTGCTTTAGAAAAAAAAAATTATGTTTGGTTTTTTAAGGTAAATATACTATTAATCACGAAATTATGTTTAAATTTTTGTTTTGTCACTTAATTAAAAATAGTTATAATTTAATCGTTGAATTATTAAAAAATTTATTGAAGTCACTAGGTGTTAAAATCGATCTTATATGATTTTTTCTATTTTATGAAATAGTTTTAGACCTTATGAATTAACAAATCAAAATTTAAAAAAATTTATTTTCGACCCTACCATTAAATTAACTTCGAGATATATTTTTTACTCGTTGATGAGTCTTGATCAACAGTATTGATAGTTGAATCATCACTTAAAATTTGCTGATATAATTTTTTTAAAATTTAACAATTCAATAGTCTAAATAAAATTTATTAAATAATTTAGTGATTTAAATATTTTTAAATAATTCAATTATCAAATTATAATTTTTTGATATTGTTTTAAAACATACATATAAAGTGTTGTGGGGTCGGGAGCTAGAGGCTTATCCTATGCCACACATCGTCTCATTTAGCCAACCACATGGTCTTCTTCAACATCACTTCTAAGTTGGGAAGCCCATTTTAACTTGATAGCTTTATTTCATCTTCTCTTTGGTATTCATACTCTCTCTCGAATCAACTTTTACATATGTAAATGTCTTCACTTTCTCCCTTCTTTCGACCTCTCCTTCCTCAATGGAGTTTCTTGGTTATTCTCAACTCCAACCCAAAGATTAGCCTCAAACCTTGTGTCTTTTCATCTTCATCTTCATCTTCCTACAATAATGATTCAGTTCCTCTGCCTAAACAAATCCAAGTACTCTCTTCTTCTTTTTTCTACGGGGTTGCTCTTTTTGGTGCTTTTCCCTTCTTTTTTTTTTTTAATGTTATTTTTTTCCTCTGTGGGTGGCAGACACAGTTGGGTTATGATCCTTCAGAGGAGCTATTTGGACTCTCGCCTGTTCCAAAACCAAGGTTTTTAGCACTCCTGCCTGCTCTAATGCTTTCAGTCTACATGCATTGCTTCTTTTGATTTGCTTTGAGAATCTTGATTTAGTATGTTGTCAATTGTAGCTTTTACATGCTTATTATTCTGCTTTACAATGGTGAGTAGGTTGAGTATGTTTTTTTGGAACTATTGCTCAAATGGCAGCTCCCTCCTGAATTCCCATTATATCTTGTTAAAAAAACTTTAACATTTTGCTGCTTTCACATTTCAGCTGACCTGTGAATGTTAGATTGAACTGACATCTTCAGTAACTCACTACTGAATTGATTTCACTTCAGCAGTGCCCTTCCAAAACCAAGATCCTGGTTCGGTCCCAATGGACAATACATCAGAGAGCTTCCTTGTCCAAGTTGCAGGGGGAGAGGTTATACTCCATGTTCCGAGTGCGGTATCGAAAGATCAAGATCAGATTGTTCCCAATGTAATGGAAAGGTACATGTTTGCATTCTTCAATGGACATAGGAACATGACATGTTATCATTATCATTATTATTATTAATATTATTATTATTAAGTACTTGATGGCACCCATCCTAGCCATTCACTTACTCATAATGGCAGGGTATAATGACTTGCCGTCAGTGCTTGGGAGATCGTGTGATATGGGAAGAGTCAATAGATGAGCAGCCATGGGAGAAAGCTCGTTCAATGTAATCTCCTTATTCTACTTTCTCTTTTATTCAACATTTAAGTCATTTTTCTCTACTTGATCCACATTTCTGCCTTTTCTCATGTGTATTCTCTTTGGTTTCCTTTTAGGGTGAATCTTATATAATGTCAAGTTGTTAAGTTAATTGCAGTATAGATGAAACCTGTATGAGCCTTTTTGTATTAAAGATCATGGGAGTGCTTATCTAAAAATGTTCCTTTAATCTTGTCCAGTTCTCCACTCCGAGTAAAAGAGGATGATGAGGTAGACAATCTAGATTTGCAACTGGATGTGAAGAAAAAATCAAAGCGCGTTTACCAATCACCATCTCCTGAAGTTGGATTGAAGATCAGCCGATCACTAAAAGTTAGTTGGATGCTTGAATCTTGACTTCATCTTATTGTAATGATTTTAGGCCTTCGTTTTAGTCATTCATTTGTTTTAAAGGGATTTCCTCTTCAAGCTGCCATTATCTGTTGCCTTACGTATGAAGGCATTAGTGGGGCTTGATGGCAATATAGGTGCCTTAGTGAACTTATCTGAAAGCTGCTTATTGCTTTCTTCTGAATATATATTTGAAGTTGGAGAAAGATGTACATTTTCATGAATTTAATCTTCTTTGTTTAGTTGGATGATTGCAGAGTCTAAATGCCAAAACAGGACTATTTAGTAAAAGAATGAAGATCATTCATCGTGATCCTATGCTTCAAGCTCAAAGGGTGGCTGCCATCAAGGTATATTTGAAAGTAGAAGAAGCATATACCAGTTTTTGAACTTGTGTTTTTCTTTTCTTAGAAGCAAAGTGATGCTTTTTGGTAGTAATATTATATGTAATGCAGAAAGCAAAAGGAACAGCTGCAGCAAGGAAGCGTGTTTCTGAAGCTTTGAAAGACTTTTTTAGTGATCCAGAGAACCGACATAAGCGGAGCATTTCTATGAAAGGTTGCTTACATTTTCCATTAAAAGTTTGCTGTTTATATATATCATACTTGCATCAACTGGGGCAGTATAGGCAGTCCCTTTTAAGGTTGGCTTTCTTCTTGTGATGCAGGAGTCAAATTTTTCTGCAGAAATTGTGGCCGTGAAGGGCATAGAAGACACTACTGCCCCGAAATTAGAGATAGTTCAATAGACAAGCGGTTCAAGTGTCGAGTATGTGGAGGAAAAGGTCATAACAGAAGAACTTGTCCAAGGTCAAGGTTGAGCAATGAAGGAAGGTCAAGTAGAAGGCGTCACCGTTGCAAAGTTTGTCGCAGAAGTGGTCATAATCGTCGCACATGCCCTCAAGTGATAGGGGTGAGAGACATTTTGACCGCTGGAAGTAGAATATACACCTGCAGGTTATGCCGAAAAGAGGGGCACAATGCAAGGACATGCCCTAGTAACAGTTAATAACACAACAGTTTGATTTTGGGAGGTTATGTGAAGTTACAAACTCAGTGTTTATGTTGTATGATGGATGGATGGTAAATATTGAGAATGCAGAACAAGTTATATATTTATATTTATATATATATATATGTATATATTGCTGCTATAACAATATTTCACTATAATAGTAAAGATTTTAGTAGAATCTATTTTTTAGGTTTTATTTTAATCTTCTATAAAATCTTTTCACTTAAGTAGTGTTTGGTGCTTTCTCAAGTTATGATTAAATACAGTGTGATTCTTTGGAATCCGATTGCCGGGAATGTAATTTAGAGGTGCTCATGGAAATGCTCAACCAAAATTTTAGGCCTGACTTAAAAAATGGGTCAAAAATTTTGTCCAAGCCCAGCCTAGCCTAGCCTATATTAATTTTTATTATTATTATTTTATATAAAATTTTTATAAAAAAATATAATATATAAAAATACAAGAAACATTAAAATAAATGTTTAGCAACAAATTAGAAATAAATTTAAAAAAAGTAAGTATGTTTAAATAATACCAAGATATGTGCAACTTAACAAGAAAATACATTTAAAATAGTAACAAAATTAACAACAAAACAATAGTTATACAATAACAACATAATAGTAGCAACATAATAGTGAAATGGTAGCAAAATAGTGAAAAAAAATAAGAAAATAGCAAAAAAAAAGTAAAAAAAAAAAGCAAAAAAAGACTCATTTGGGTCGAGCCAGGCCGGGCCTGGACCAAAAAAGCCTTACCTGAGGCTTGGCCCGCTTTCAAAACAGGCCTTATTTTTTTGCCTAAGCCCATTTTTCGGGCCTATATTTTTACCCATATACTCCCACTTTTCGGGTAGGACCGACCCATGAGCAGGTCTAATGTAATTGTTAATAAAGTCATTTTACAATGTTTAATATAGATGAGGAGGTATTGATTAAAATACATTAAAGTTAAATTATTACCTTTGAATCACTAAATACTTTCCTAGAAATCTAATGATAATTTATGAATCTACCCTTATTAAATAAAATATAATATTCATGTGTTTATTTTTTATAATAAATTTTATTCTTAACAAATACTTGGATTAAATGTTTAATATTAAATTTTAATTGATAATTTGTACTTTTTTTCAAAGTCTCAATGTAACATAATTTACACATAATTTACTTGAATGTAATATATAACTACTTGAAATTTGACACATTTGTTTTATCTGTTCTACTTCTAAATGGTTCATTTTACTTCAATGTAATACATAGCTTCTTTGAAATTTGACACACTTGTCTTATCTATTCTACTTTTAAATGGGCTTCCAATCATTTTCTCATTATCAAAAATTATTTCTATAAAATTTTGAATCACATACAACAAACCGTAATTCAAAAGTAAACCAGGCAAAAAGGTTATGATCAAATCAATCTTAGAGCTAAACCTAAACCTTAATTTGTTTTTCCTTTTGCTCACAAAGAGTCATAAATACTATAATTGAATTTTCAATTAATATACCGGAAAGAAAAGAGAAAAAAAAGCTGTTGCTATTTTAAGTTTCTTGATTGCTTGCAATGGAGGTGCTGGCCACTATAGCTTGGCACTACCAAAACTGTGCAAATAAATACTCAAAGAACACCAATGTTTGTTTACGCAGTTCAAGTTCCCTATGTATGCAAATCCTAGCTCAATAAGTAATTTCACTACCTTTAATCCACAATACAACAAGTGATTCACACTCTATCATTCTCTCTAGAGATTAGAACACTCATCTCTAGATCTTCCCCTTAGAACTTGGGCAATAACACTTAAACAATGTTTACAATAACAGTTTGCACTCTATCACAAAACAATTTCTCAAATGAACATATTAGAATGCATTCAGTAAGCTCTCATTACATAACCTAGACAAGCCTAAATTCATATATCAATTTCGGCTTGCTAACATATAATATAAGTGACTACAAAGTAACTCATTGAAAATAGTTATTATAATATCAATAATCAAAATACAATGAATCGAAGATAAGCTCTCCAAAATTAACAATAGTATCTCGATGAATCTCCACATTCTAAGGACTTAATTAATTCACATGAATCTAATCCAATATTCAAATGTCAAGAATTGGTGTCCATAGACGGACCAAAGCATCTTCAAGAACACAACACATTAACAGGTCCAAAGATTTTCTTCATTAAATTGCCAAACCGAATTAGACAAGTATTTAACCACCTCAGTGGTAGCCTACAGTTGGCACTACCTAGTGCCATTCAACAAATCTCTACTCATTTTGCCTTAACAATCTCCTCATTTGGCAATTTATAGAACATAACCAAACAATGTAGGAAGCTGAACATCACAATCATTAATAGCTGCCCTTCAACACAAACCTCACTCTACTTAACTCAACTCAGTACATAATATAGTAGCTTTAACTACCATTGCTATGTTTAGAACTCACACCAATAATCAAAATACTAAATTATAACTAAGTAGACAATAGATAAGGTAAAATGTAACAAAGTAAACATACACTATAACATAATATCATAGTTCCATATTAGTACCACAATGCCACAACATCATCAATATAAGAATAAGTATCACCATCTCAATTATGCAAACCAAATCGAGTAAAAATTCAAAAGAAAAAGATATCATCACCATATCAAGGTTTGATTCATCTTCAATATCAACATCTTCTGAAAATGTAAGCAGCTTCATCAAACAACAACAGGACATATACTTTTTATATAGCAAGCAAAACATACTCAACACCAGTAACTTCATTAATCTACTCCCCTTTTTTGTTCAACAAACTTGCTAATTAGAACGCTAAAGATCCTTACTCTCTTGATTGGACCAAGGCAGAATAAATGTGGAAGAATATCAAGATTAAAACAATATAATCTAATCAAGAGTACAAGATCATTAGATTGAGCAAACAATTGTGTAATGATCACCTGCTCTACAGATCCTTCTTTAGTACAACCTCCATGTTTCTAATCTACTATATGATCTTGATCTCAGCACGCATCTTGGCACTTACAATTATGAGATCCAATATAGATTTCAGATGATCAATCATCCTTTTTTGAATCCTTCATTATTGTCTGAAGGGCCAATGTGAGTGGGCACTTTAGCTTCTCCTATAGTAGCTCTTGCTTCATGTTTTGCTTGTTTTATCTGCTCAACATCTTCTTCATCTGCCTGCTCTGCACTAACATGTTTACCCTTCAACCACTTAAGAGAGAACTTCAACTCGGGAACTATCCTCTTACATCTTTCAGTGATCTTCACATTCTTTAGATTTTGCAGTGTTAGTACTTGGAAAATCAAAGATGGAAATGGTAAGAGGTTTCTAGCGTAGCTACAAATTTTGTCACATCTCGTTTCAATCCAGGTCACTAGTACATTTCCTTTACATGTCGATACATCTTATTTCCTCTGGGATGCATGGCATAAGGGCTAGCATGTGCTTCTTGAAATATGGTTTGTTTTAGACCTTTGTTGTTTGGCACACAATACCTCCATCGGAAGCACAAAATACCCTTGTCATTAAACCCAAAATCTTCAGTTTTATCGTCCTCCACCTGCTTAATCCGTGGGAATAAGGATACATCTAGGGGTTGTTTGGCCTTGATCTCATTGGCTAAGGTGGGTTTCACTTGTGAATCGGCTAGAAAGCCTCCATCATCCACTAGATTTAACCTCAAAAATATTACTCTTAGATCGGTCATTTGTTTTTTTACTTAGAGCATCTGCCATGACCTTAGCTTTTCCGGAGTGATATTTAGTTACACAATCATAATCCTTTAGCAATTCTATCCACCTCTATTGCCTTAGGTTCAAATCTTTTTGGGTGAAAAGGTACTTGAGACTATTATGATCGGTATATATGTAGCACTTTTCACAATAAAATTAGTGCTTCCGAATTTTTAGTGCAAAAACCATTCTTGCCAACTTTAGGTCTTGAGTCGGATAGTTGCACTCATGTTGTTTCAACTGTCTTAACATATAGGCAACAACTTATCCGCCTTACATCAACACATATCGAAGGCCAGTGTAAGACATACCGCTGTACACCACATAATCTTTTCCTAATTCGGGTTGAATTAACACGAGAGCTTGGGTTAACACATTTTTTAACTTTTCAAAGCTCGCCTTTTAATGCTCCATCCATTTAAAAGGAACATTTTTCCTCAACAACTTAGTGGTGCGACTATCAAGGGGAGCCCTTTGACGAATCTATGATAGTACTCGGCTAAACAAAGGAAACTTTGGATTACGAAAACATTTTTGGGTTGTCTCTGTTCTAGAATGGCCTCTATCATTTTTGAATCTACACGAATACCCTCTACGGATACCACATGTCCTAGAAACATAACCTCCAACTAGAATTGGCATTTGCTTAGTTTGGCGTACAATTTCTTTCCTCAGAGAATTTGTAGGACCTTTCTAAGGTGTTCATCATGTTCGATTTTAGTTCTTGAATAGAATAAGATGTCAACAACGAATACAATAAGAAATTGATCAAGGAAAGGTTGAAACACTCAGTTCATTAAGTCTATGAAGGTGGCAAGAGTGTTGGTTAAACTGAAAGGCATCACAAGGAATTCATAATGGCCATATCTAGTTCTAAATGTGGTTTTAGGCACATCTGCCTCCTTTACCTTTAGTTGATAGTACCCCCGACCTTATATCTATCTTAGAAAACACCGTTGCATCTCAGAATTGATCGAACAAGTCATCAATTCTAAACAGAGGATAGTTATTCTTAACGGTCAATTTATTCAATTGTTAATAGTCTATGAAAAGCCTTAGGGAGCCATCTTTCTTTTTAAGAAACATGACCAGAGCTCACCATGGAGAAACATTGGGTCTAATAAACCCACGGTCTAAAAGTTCCTGAAGTTGGGTTTTCAATTCTTGTAACTTTTTATGTTCCATTCTGTAGGGAGTAATGGACACCAGAATGGTTCTTGGCAACAGTTTGATTCCAAATTCTACCTTACTATCTGAAGGTAACCCTGGAAACTCCTGGGGAAACACATCTGTAAAATCCCTAACAGTTTGGATGCTATCTAAGAAAAAGTTATTGGCATTCTCATCCATTACATAAGCTAGATAAGCCTCGTACCCTTTCTAAATTAACTTCTCGACAACCATAACAGAGATTACATTGGATAAATAGTTCTGTCGCTCCCCAACCATAACAATCTCACTACCCTCAGCCGTTTTTAAGGTTACTCTCTTAGAGACGCAATCTAGGCTAACTTGGTGTTCCATTGACCAATCCATACCTAGAATCAAATCAAACTCCCCAAAAGGTAACTCTATAAGATATGCTAGAAACACTACCCCTTGAACCTCCAATGGACTTCTCCTATAGACCTTATTTACAGTAACCAATTGTCCTAAGAGGGTCACTACAATAACATCAATTGTGGTTTCCTCTACCCCAACATCCAATTTATTAGACATATTACATGCAACATATGAATGGGTGAATCCTATATCAATTAGGGCAAAGTTGTAACGACCCGAAAGTTAGTGGAGTCAGAAACGATAGTTTTGGAATACTGTTTTTGATGATAAGATCAGTGAATATTATTTATTAATATTTACGAGGATATTACAGTATTATATTGAAGTTTAGTCTAATAACTTTGGTTATTTGGAAGTTAGATAAGGTACAAGTGTATCGGTCTTAAAGTTAGTGGTTTCAAAGATTAAGGAATCGAGACCTCATTTTCGTAAACCAGACTTGTATTAAATATTTACGAGAGTTATTTTAACCAGACTTGTATTAAATATTTACGAGAGTTATTTTAGAAATGAATTGAATTTTGGTTAGATAATTTCGTTGGATTAGTGTGTAATTTGAGTACAGAGACTAAATCGCGTAAGGGTTAAAAGTTGGATTATAGATTGAAATAAATTAAAGGGGCTAAAATAGTAAATATGCATTTAATTAATAGTAGTGGATGACATTAATGATATGTGTTATATATATGATAACTTAATATATATATGTTATAATAAATAACATGAAATGTATATATATTATATAATAAATAAAATGAAACATAAATGAAAGAAATAAAAATAAAAGTGGAAAGTGAGAGAAGAATGCATGCAAATTAAAAAGGAAAGAAAAGAAAGAAAAGAAGAGAAGAGAAAGAACGCACAACTAAGGGACCTAAAGGTTCAAATCCAATTTGGTTAGTGCAATTTAGTCCATTTTCTTGTAAATTTTACGTTTTTGAAATCCTGGTACTTAGAGCTACCTGGCCCATGTCATAATTTTTAGTATTTTTTAATAATTTAGATGTTTTCATTGTTGAGTAGTTTAAGTGTTAGGTGTTGATTTGATAGATTTTAAAGTTAGAAGTGAAAAAGGACTAAATAGTGAAGTTAATTATTGATTTTGAGCAATAGGGACTAAATTGTGAAAATTTTGAAATTTAAGGGGTAGAATTAAAAATAGTGAGCTAAATTTAACTTAGAGTGAAATTAGTATAAAAATTTGAGGTTAAATATAAGGATAAACATTAGTCTCGATTTAAGGACTAAAATTGAGGATTAAGCAAAATATGGTGTAAAATTTGAAATTAAATGAAATTTTAGTTGTGTATTATTATAATCTATTAAAATTATTATATCCCGTAGCAAACGTCGTCTGGAATCCTCGAGTAAGAAGGGGAAAGACAAGGTCGACGTCGAGTAGGTCGAGATATAAGATTTGTGTTTCTATAATTCTGAACTATTTAAAAATGTTGCTTTTATACATTGCATTATTTGGTAAGTATATATATAAGGTGAGTTATTCCTTTGAAACAATTTCATGAGATGTGAATTTGAATTGAATGATTATTAGTGACAAGGTATTAAATTGCATAGTTATAAAATAAAATATTGTATATTGTACATTGTATGAGATATTGGATTTGATATGAAAATGAGATAGTTGGAATCCACGTGTTTGAATCCGAGTCACGTTAGTAAAGGAAGTAAACAGTAAACTCGAGATAATGCCTTGAGGTGGTAATGATTTGAAAATGGCAATGCTATTGAATAGCAAGTGTGATAGAATGAAGTGAAATATAGAATGAAATGTGAATTGGGAACTAAAGTGGTGAATGGATATGTATTTAAGGAATGATGTTTAATTACGTATGAAATTAATTGAACTATGATTGAGATAATATTGCATAACATCATTTTTTATAACTTGAGCATGTAATTATATTGCATTTTACTTTTATGTTCAGATTATAGAAATACCACTGAGTTATACTCTGCATGCGATTTTGTTTCCCGTGCGTAGGTTAGGAACTTTCAGCTTATTGTCAACACAGCATCCAATAACGAATCCCAAGCTCAAGTGTGGTGATGTTTAAATTGTAATGGCATGTACCTAGGAAGTTTTTGTTTAAGGTTGTTTATAATGTGATAATATTTTGGTTTTCTAGTGAAATGATGATTATGTGTATATATGGTAGTGGTTGAGGCTATGTTGGTATAATAACTTATCTTTATGTTTTTGTATGTGTTACTTTAAAGTTTAGTAGCTTAAATAGCTAAAAGTTAGTCCAATTATGGAAAAATTTTGTATGAACGAAAGCTTTGAATGGTTGATGCTTGGCTAGTATGTTTGATGATATAGAATGTGGTACCAATGAGGGTACATTGGTTAGGCATATTAGATGATTGGTTTGGCTTATTTTGAGCATGTTAATTGTGTTTTGAATAGGTCAAATGGTTGGTAATTGAGTTTCTTAGTGTCCAAGTAAGTATGAATTGGTGAACTTGAGTTTTAAGGTACATTTAGGTACACATGGACTGGGACACGGTCTATCACATAGCTATGTGTCATACATGGGTGTGTGCCCTGGACGTGTTGTAAAACAATATAAGTGTAGTTCCCACACGAGCCAACACACGTGCTGGGGCACGACCGTGTATCTTAAGTCAGTGAGTTACACGGGTAGAGATAAGGGCTGGGACACGGTCGTGTGTTCCAACTTCGAAAGTCACACAGTCTGGGGCATTTCACACGGCCATATGACCACTGTTTTTCGGTATTTTTAAAATTTACCCTAAACTTCCAGAATTGTTTCAAATTAGCCCCTGTTTGTTTTTAAACTATTTTTAGGGTCCTGCAAACTTGTATTAAAGACTATAAGAGTATTTTTACTCTGATTTGGAATGAAATAGTTAACCTAAATTAGGTGAAGTAGGTCATTCTACTAATATTACCTAAAGTAAATTGGCAGAGTATAGACCAATACTCTGATGCTAATAATTGGAATAGTCTTGTTATTTATCCAAGTTCTAGCTTTCAAGAAGGGATAAATAGTGGTAAGAGTGTAGACAGTGGAAGACCAAGTCTAGCTTTGCATAGCATGATTCATTATTCTATTGTATAAAACACTATTATGAAAATATTTGATTGGCATGATCTTCCCCTATATAATATATTGTTTTTAATAGTTAGCTTACACCATGGATTATGTTGTTAATAAATGTTGTGATTGGTTAGTAACGCCCGTGAACCTAATCTAACGACGGAGAGGGGTTAGGGGTGTTACAAAAGTATGGAACTGAATGGATGATAAAAATACTAGTGATAACATTGGATGCATCTCTAGACTCACATCCTCTAACGATATAAACAAGGGTAGGTTGTCTAACCTCAGTTCAGTTTGCGCCAGTTACTATAGTATTTGTGGCCCTATTTTGACCTCAGCCCCTCAGAGGCATCCGACCCGTTCTCTGATTTTTGGTCAGAGTTTGTTCTAGCTTGCCTCGATGAGGATAATCTTTCACCATATTTTCTACCGACCCACACCTCAGGAAAACACCCAACTTTTTCTAGTACTTGCCTATATGGCACTTATTATAGTATGAATAGTTGGGAGTCCTACCCCCAGAATTAGTCATAGCAACCCCTTGCTACAATCTACCCTTTCTAGCTCATTTTATGGGATAAGTATTCGAGCTAGTCGAACCCAAATCTCTCTTAACTGAGACCATATTCTTTTCCCGTTGTCCGCGTTCCACCTATTTTATTTCCTCCAAGGTTTTTGGCTTTCTCCACTAGAATCTCAAACATCCGTTCCTAGTGTGGAGCAACCTGTATTTTGAGGTCGAATCACAACCCATTTTTGAACCTCACACACTTGTCTTGTTTCGGGTGACCATTCATTGGGCATAACAACTGAGCCTCATAAATTTAACCTCATATTTTGACACGGTCTTATTTGTTTGCTTTAGCTCAATAAACTCGAGTCTGGGGGCCTCTGCATACTTAGTGCCCATATATTTCATTTGAAAGGCCTCTTGGAAGTATTCAGAGGTTATACGTTCAGCCTGCGTGCCCCTTACCACATGCTACCACCAACAATAGGCATTTTCCCTTATCCATCGTTGGAATAGGATTACGGAGCATTACCGGAGTTTACATTTCAGAACTATAAAATTTTTTAAAACATTTAATTCATATAATCAATCACAACAAAACCAATCAATAGCATACATATTGTCCCTTGTACGAGCCCTCGTGGCCCTAAAAACACATTAGAAACGAATCAGGACTAAATCAGAAACATCTAGAAATTTTAGGGAAAAGATGAAAATTTACAAACTGCAGGGGTCACATAGCTGTGTGGCCCGCCATGTGACTCACACGGCCAAGAGACACGTCCGTGTCTTAGGCCGTGTAGGCATTCAAAATAGAGACACACTGCAGTGTCCGTGCCCATGTAACTCACTGACTTGGGTCACACGGCCAATGCACACGCCTGTGTGCCAGGCCATGTACCCTTCAAAATAACCTCACACACCCGTGTGCCAAGCCGTATGATAGGCCATGTAAAACCTGACTTAAAAAATTTTGAAAACTACAGGGGACACATGGCTAAGACAAACGCCCGTGTCTTTGCCCGTGTTGACGAAAATTGGCCATTTTACAAGCCATTTTTCTCACCCTTTTCAACATGTACCTATAATCCCTTTTGCACATATACATAAGCCCTCAAAAGGCACCAAAATCATGCATAATCAAGCCAAACACAAATGATATAATAACATCCAACAAATATGCCCAAAGGCACCTCAAATGACAACATTAAAACATGTATAACCATGTACTCAATTTGGCCCAAATAATTAATTAACTTCTAACTAAGTTTGCATCATTACATACCATTGAATTTACTTACCAAACATACCAAATGGTAATAGGTATACCATTCAACCACTAGCATCAATAGTAATATAATTCATTCATAACAAAGTACCAATTCACCATATTTACATATGCCACAAGACATTTACAATATGTATATTTAGACTTTCTTTTCATCTTCCATCATTCAAACATAGAAAACCAAACATTCACCATTTTAAGGCTAATATTTACGTGCCAAAACTAAATTCATTGCACTACCAAAATGCCATAAGTCAAGCAAAACCAAACGACCATATCAACAACCAAAACTCATATGTCAACATTAGCCAAAATACCTATACATGCCATTATAATCTTAACCAAGACATCAAAATCTACCGATATAATCGCTAGGTAGTGTGATTAATCTCTGACGAGCTTCCAACCCTATCGAGCTTCCGATAGTCTAAAAATTAAATAAAAAAATAACTACTTAAGCAATGAATGATTAGTAAGCTCGTATAAACTGTAATTAAATCAATCCATTTCCAACATGAAATTTATACATATCAAGAATAATCATATACCGATACCACACGATTCATGAAACCAAATCCAATAACTCCCAAATTGAATAATTCCACAGCATCACTTATACCTATCATCCTTAACAAAGTAGGATTTTATAAAGGCTTTAAATCTCTTTCATTTTCTTCCTTTTGTTTGCATGTCATTACTTTCCATTACATTTACTTTCTTTATCTTAAATAACATCATCAATTAAACTCATCATTCCCTTTTTCATCACTCATTTCATATGTATAATACATAAGACACAAGTATATCATCAACCATAGCCACAAGCTACTGCATTTAAACATAGCCCTTTTCGAATTAATCACATGATAAGCCATTTCATAAGAAATTGCATAATTTAAACCTTACCACTTTTTCATGAGTACAAACATATTTTTATTTATGCACTTACCATTCCAATGCAACTTATAAGTAAACAGAATACCATTCAACCAATAGCTTGACACTTGCCTAAGCACCAAACAACAACACATGTTAGCATACTTGAACACCTTTCATATAAATTCAACTTTGATAACCTTATTTTCTCAACATGTCACACTTGAGTTTATTACTCATCTCAGCTTACATAATTACCATGTATCAACACATCAAAGATATTCATATGTATACATGTCATGATACATATCATTATCTTACCATTTCATCTTATATGTATATCATCCATTTCAATATATCATGTCCATAATTTCCATATATTTCATGTATATACCTGTATTGGTTCGTATCGAACTCATATCATCTCGTAACAGAACATTTCCCGTTGAACCACTGGAATAATATCAGATACATGGAAATCTCACACACTAAGTGCCAACATGTGGTCGAAGCCACTACTATCACATATATCATATCAGTGCTCTCTTTCGAGCCATATATGGGTCTACTCACATAAGATGTCAGTCAGGACGTAGCTACACGGTGCTGCTCACACAAGCTGTCAAGTAACCGCAACACATGCTAGAAACTCAGCCACCGGTAGGACGTTCAAGACCAGAACCTAAAACACGGTAACTCCTAATGACATGTCATTTGTATCCTAAATATTCTTAAGGTTCAAACGGGACTCGACAGTCATCGTGCGTCGTTGAATTTTTCTCGTTTCATTATAAGCTAAATTGTATAATAACATATATATATCGATTAATTTTCAATAAAATTCATATAATAACATTAAATTTAATCAATACTATACATAGTATAGTTCATACGAACTTATCTAGCTAAATTGTAGAAATACCAAAGTTGAAGGGCATTTTGGTAATTTTTCCATTTTCCTCGGTTTTCCACCCGATCTTAATCTAAATTAATAATTTCATTCAATATATTAATTTAGACAATAAAAAAATTCTTTTCATATAATTTTTTCATTTTTGAATTTTTTGCAAAATTGGCCCTAAAGTTTTACTTTTATTCAATTTAGTCCCTAAGACCAAAACATGCAAATTAACCATTTTTCCCCAGAATTGAGCTTAGCTAAATGTTCCTGGTATAAAAAATAGCCCATTTACGCAACAATTTCACATTAAATCTTTGTACTTTTATTAATTTAACAAATTAATCCCTAATAAAAAAATTCATCAAAATCACATAACAAAATACTTTTAAATATAAATCAACATTCCAAATTCATCATCTAACATCAAAACTCACAAAATTCATCAATGGAAACATTAAAAATCTTTAACAGTTTCAAAATTGAAGGTACAAGCTACCTGGACCTAGTTGCAACGATCTCAAAAACATAAAAATCATTAAAAATGGGACGAAAAATACTCACATGAAAGCAAAAATAGGGATGGCCAAACAAAGCTTCATCCATGACTTCTTTTTGTTTGAAATTTCGATTGAGGAAGAAAAAATAAAGATGAAAGCCTTATGTTTTCTTTTTTTATTCATTTAATACCTATTTACCAAATTAACCTTACCTAACCTTAAAAATTACACTAATGCCAAGCCAGGCACATCCACTATCTCATTTAATGGTCTAATTACCATGTAAGGGCTTCCACTTTAAAGTTCTATAGCTATTTAATACCTTTAGCTATTAGAACTCAACTTTTGCACTTTACGCGATTTAGTTTTTTTTATCAAATTGAGCAAGTAATTAGTAAAATTTCTTAACAAAATTATTATACGGTAATACTATCATGCTGTAAAGCATAAAATAATAAGAAAATAAATTTTTTGACCTCGTATTTCTGATCCTAAAACCACTATTTCGATTTCACTAAAAAATGGGCTATTACATTTGAAGTACAATGTAAATCCTCAAGAATCCTTTCCGTTGAATTCATCCAGTGCTCAACCACAATAGGAGTCGTTTCAACAACATCTTTGAATGTTTCCACCCCATTTGATCAGAGCCTCTCCATAACAGATCCACGACTCCTCAATCCAGTTTGGGTTCCAGCAATCCTTTGCAGAACCCTCAGCATTGCCTATGTCACTGTGTCGTCCTCATTCTTATAGCTTCCACCATCATTTGTGGTAGAATTCTCAATGTACACCTCCTTAGTGATCAGGTTTTCTTCCTAAACAATTGGTGGCGGATCTACCATAAATCGACATGGAAAATTAGGTTTTTTCAACACACTTAAGGAACTTTTTCTTAAGCAAAATAGAGTTTTTAGCATAGTTTTTCATTATTTTAGTATTTTTGGATAATAAGTGAAAATGTCTTTAGTTTTCTACTTTTTACCCAAATTGGCCCTAGTGATATTTGGAGGCCTAATGTGTGTTTGAGTGCTATAGGGACATGTCGGAGGTTGAAAATGAATGAGAATGGTACTGAGGGCAGGGGTTTCAAGATATCCAACCCTTTGAATCGTGACATCCTAGACAGTATAGAAGACCAAGGATTCCCTTCAATGGTATCACGATATCCCCTTAGGTATCGCGATGTCCACCCTCGAGGAAAACCCTGAGTTTCAACACTACTTGAGATATTGCAATATCCTCTTCGGGGTATCACAATATCACCTTCGTCAATAGGACAAACTTGTACAAAAAGGGCAACATTTGTCTACTTGACCCACCAATCATACAAGGCACATGTAGAGGAATTTTTGGCATCCAAAAGTCATAGAATACACTTTAAAATAACCAAAAATTGCCGAGGAGAGACACACACACACATTAGCTTAGTTTAGGTTTAGTTTTCTCTACACTTTTTCTAGGGTTTTTATTTTTCTCTTTTTCTACCTTAGATTAGAGTTTATTTTTCTGCAGTTACTTCTTGTTCTTCTTGTTCTTTATGTTAGTTAAGTTAGTTAGCACTGTAACTAAGGTTTATTTACATTTCTAGTCTTTGTTTTTTGCTTTCAAGACTATCTAAGCTTTAGTTTAATGTATTTTAATTTATTTTACTTTAAATCTGTCAAAGCTTGTTCCTTTTATGTTTCTTACTTTAGATTTCTTTGTTAAATGCTTTTGGTTTCATGATCTTTAAGTTTTCTTACATAAAAATATCAATTTTTATATTTTTCTCAAGTTTTACTTTCATAACTGCCTTGTTTTCCATTACTATGTTTATTTTCTTTACTTTGAGCATGTGTAGCTAAACCTTTAAAGAGATTGGTTGACGGAGATGTGGATAAACTAAAGTCTTTGGACAAAAGACTAAATCGTAACAAATTGGACTAATTTGAATAGAACTAAGAACTTAGGTAGTGACGCCCCTAAGGGAATATTAAGATAGAGTGATACCGAAAGGCAATCTTGTTGTGCACCTCTTCGTTAGTTCTGGATTAATTGGTGAGGTCGGAAGATAAGCCAGACCTAATTTGTCTAAATCGATAAAATTGAGATCGGAAGATAAAATATAGCAACTTAGTAATTTAAGTGATTTATGTTCCAAGTCTAAAATTTTGTAAACCACATCAAAGTCAACCAACCTCTATTAGTTATTTGCTAGATAGTGCCTTTAGTTTTCATTTCTTGCAATTTAGTCCTTAGGGTATAATATTTAATTTTCTTGCAAAAATCATCTTTTATGGGCTGTCGTAGTATAAAATCTGTTAGTAGCCACTTAAACTCTATTGTGTATGCTAGTTATTGCTCAATCGCCTATCCCTTTGGGTTCATTTCTTGGAATACTTCGGTGTTTCATTGTAACACTATAAAAATTACAACTGACCTATACGCTTGAAGTAAAACTGGGCTTTAAAAATTAGTATATAGATTTAGTGTTTTAATGCGTATGCGCCCAGCTAGTCAGTGGCTCTATAGGTGCATCCTTGCGCGGCCTACCCCTACCACGTCTATCTTGGGTGTTCATAATGTTCTAACAGAAGTTTTAAAATCTAAAGTATATCTACAGTTTTCAAAAAAAAGTTCAAACGTTGGCTATTTCCTAAATGTTTACAGTCTATAGTTCATGTAAAGTCTCAAAAGTAACAGTAACTACAATAGGACCGACATCAGAGTCTCAGATTCAATTTCCTGCAAAAAAGTAATTTTTTTTCAAAAGCTTGTGGCATGGTTTTACCTAAAGTACCCATTTAATGCATTCACGCAGATTCACTCAAATTTCCACAGTTCGAGCTTAAAAAACCTAGGCTTTGATACCACCAAATGTAACCTCCCCAACCTGGCTTAGATGTTAGGCCTAAATTTAGAAGAGTACATCGGCCACCAAAATGGCCCAGTAAGCTATCACGGTTGTAATAGCTCGCTCGGCGGAGACTTAGTATTATGTTACTATTTGAGTAAGTAAAGTAATTTTTTTGGCTAAGTAGAGTACTCTGTGTGATTCGCCATTTGGCAAAGTCCTAGTTTTGGCAAAGACTGAGGTTTGGTAGACTCTTTTGTTAAGTATCTGCCCACCCCAAATGTTTTGGCAAACTCATTATGTTCGCAATTGTTATAAGTTTGTTTTATTTAATGCCTTATGATTTAATTAGCTATGTTGTAATTTAGTCGAGACTTAGTTAGAACCAAACTAGAATATTGTAGATAATCTGACCTAAAACTTGTTAAGTGTGTTTAATCATGAAAATCAAGGTTGTTAATAGAATTATCTGATTTTTTCCACTAAACCTTGTCTCCAATGCATGAATATATAATGATAGTGTTGGCTATCATGAATTACCTTTACATCTTCTTCTTCCTTGAATTTCGCTGTAATTTTCTGAGAAAAACTTAGTGTAGAGAGTTTCATCGAAGAGGGTTTATAAAGTTTAGATAACACCTACATTTGTACCAACTTATTGGTAATTTTTTAGGAACCCTTAGATTATTATCGAAGCAATTCACGTGTTTAACAAACTGTATGCATAGACATTAGAATTGTTCGTGAGGAAAGAAACTTCTCGATTCTAGATTATGTGACACTGATTCTTGTATCCACAATAATTTTTAATAGATTAATGATCTAATAAGAATAATTATCTTTGTTTTAGCTTAAGAAACTAACGAGGGTCTCAATGACAAGGGTAAAGGACCTGTTATGTAGATCTATACTAGAGTTTTTGGTGAGTTCCTTTTGAATTCCATGTGTTGTAGATTCCACTATATATAAATTGTGTAAGGTAAGTAATCTCTCCCACTAATGTACGAATGGTATATGTATGAATAATAATAATCCAGTGTCAACAGTATGAGTTTAGGGTTTAGAATTTAAGGATATACTACCGATTTTGGAAGGATGGGTAGTCATCCTCGAAGAGTCCATAAGGGACATCAAGGAAAGGCTCGAGGAAGTCGAAGGGGGACTCACCGATAGGTTGCAATCAATGAAAAAGTAGCTCAGGGACTATGCGTAGGAGTCTCTCAGTTTCGTTCAAAACAAGATGACCAGAATAGATGATGCACTTGAGGCTATGATGGCGACCTTGAAAGAGGAGATTGTTGAGCTAAAGGGTGAACTTATAATCTACAAGGCTTATTTAGGTAATGGAGGGTTAATTGCAACACCTAAACCTAGTGTGGATGTTCCCAAGCCCAAAAAATTTAAGGGGACAAGTTTCGCAAGAGATGTGGATAATTTTCTGTGGGGAATAGAGCAATACTTCCATGCCAAAGGCATCATGGATGATACTACTAAGGTAAATACTACTATGTATTTTACTGACATTGCTTTGTTGTGGTGGCACCGTAGGTCTATAGATGTGAGACATGGTGGGACTGAAATTAGGACTTGGGAGGAGTTCCAAAGGGAGTTCAAAGTAAAATTTTACCCAGAGTATGTCGAGGACGAGTCTTGGAAAAAGTTACATCGACTTACGTAACAAGGCGCAGTTAGGGAGTATATGCTGGAGTTTAGTGAACTCATGCTTCATATATCATATATGGGCAAAAAAGAGGCATTCTTTTCCTTTATGGATAGATTGAAACCACGGGTGAAACAAGAGTTTCAACATCAAGGGGTTCAAAAGCTTACAAAAGACAAGACTGTAAGAAAATCTTTTGTCGAGTAATGGTGGGGGACATAAAGACAGGTTTGCTAAGAATGGTGATGGTAAGTGTAAAAATCTGGGGGAAAAGAAGAAGAGTCAGTGTTTAGCTTGCTTCCATTGTGATAGTCCACATATGGTGAGGGACTGTTCGAAGAAGGCCGCACTTTCTGCCATAGAAGGTGATGATAAGGCAACCAAGAATCTTGGTTCGATATTGGGTGGTGTCCAAGACAAGTCGAGCCATAGGCTGATGTTCGTAGACATCAATGTGGCAGAAAATTGAATGCACTTGTTGACACAAGTGCGTTAGATTTTTTCATGTCCAAAGAGACTGCTCATGATCTTGGGCTCAAAATTGAGAAGGAATCGGGTTGGATCAATGCATCAATTTGAAAAGCTTTGAGATAGAGGGTGTAAAGAAAGGAGTGGAACTCTAACTTGGCGGTTGGACCGATAAAGACACCATTAAGGTAATACCACTTGATGACTTTGACTTTGTGGTAAAGTTTTTTTTACTAGATTAATGTGGATATTTTTCCTTCTAGCAATTACATGGTGATCTCGAAACCGAACCATCAAAGTATAGTACAAATAAAAAAAATAAGGTATGGAAGGAAAGACCCTATCTACAATCCAATTTTCTAAAGGAGTACTTAGAGATGAAGTCTCATATTTAGCCATCTTGAAGGCCGATGAAGTCCTTAAGTCAATTGGTGAGATTCCAAACGAGGTGGGACAGTTGTTGCAGTCTTTTTGAGATGTGATATTTGTCGAGTTGCCCAAGAAACTACCACCAAGAGAGAGGTGGATCATAAGGTTAAGCTACTGCCCAACATAAAGCTGTAGGCTAGATCTCTATATCGTATGTCTTCGTCAAAATTAGAAGAGTTACAAAAATAACTAAAGGAGCTTTTAGAAGTGGGATTTATTAGGCCATCTAAATTTCCATTCAGTGTGCGAGTGTTGTTTCAAAAGAAGCATGGTGGGTCGTTGAGGATGTGTGTCGATTATCGGGCCTTAAAAAAATCATTGTGAAGAACATGTACCAATTCCTCTTATTGTAGATTTGTTTGATCATCTTGGTAGTGCGAGATGGTTTACTAAGTTAGATTTGAGATTGAGGTACCATCAAATTGGAATAGCCGAGGGGATAAGCCAAAGACAACTTGTGTCCATGGGAGATTTATGGACTAAGTTAGATTTGAGATGGTTTACTAAGTTAGATTTATGGACTTTATTATTGGTTTGCCTAAGTCTGATGGGTTTGTTAGTATTTTTGTTGTGGTGGATAGGTTTTCCAATTATGGAACATTCATTCCAACAACCAAGAAGTGTCTTGTTGATGAGGCAACTCGTTTGTTCGTTAGACATGTGGTGAAATCTTGGGGAGTGCCACAGTCTATCACCACTGATCGAGATGGGCGATTTACAGGTCGATTCTGGACGGAGTTGTTCAAGTTGATAGGCTCAGGCTTAAACTTTTCCACTAGCATACATTTGTAAATCAATGGGCAAATTGAAAGAATATTTGGAGACGTATCTTCAGTACTATGTGGGTGCCACATAAAAGAATTGGCCAAAATTATTGAATGTGGCCCAATTTTATACAACTTGCAACGAAGTGGGGCTACGAATGAAAGTCCCTTTGAAATAGTGACGGGGTAGTAGCCACTCACACCCAATGTTGTTGTGACCCGTTATATAGGACCAAATCCAACAACTTATCATTTTGCGAAGGATTGGCAAGAGTAGAATGACTTAGCCAAAGCTTATATGCACAAGGCAAGTAAGCGAAACAAGAAGTGGGCTGATCATAATCATAAGGCTGTGGAATTTCAGGTTGGTGATTTAGTCCTTGTGAAGTTATATTTGATTTTGCGCCACAATGGCTTGCACAAGGGGCTTGTGTGGCAGTATAAGGGCCCATTCCAAGTTGTAAAGAAGGTAGGCAAGGTGGCCTACAAACTTGAGTTGCCACCAAAACTTAAGGCTCACCCGGTATTCCATGTCAGTGTGCTTAAGCCATTTAATGAGGATCCAAATCGAGGCAAGTCTGAAAGAGCACCAATGGGGGTGAAGGTCTTCTATAATTGTGAATTTGAAAGCATCGAGGCAGACTGTGTGATTAGACAAAACTGCTATAGGCCACGACATTAATACTTAGTTTCGTGGAAGGGACCTCCCAACAATGGAGCAAGTTGGGAACCTGCTGAGGCCTTATGGCAGTTCAAATACAAGATAGACTAGTTCAATGCAAAGGACACGACGAAAGTGTTGCTAGAATAAGTGAGGGAGAATGTCATGGGTTCTGTATGAGAGCCCACAACCATTACATAATTATATGATCCTATTTATTTATGTGTTTTAACCTGTATCGTTGATTTTGGGGGTGCTCAACTATAAATAGAGGTCTCTCCTCCTCATTGTAATTCATTCATTGAGTAATAGAATTCCTTAAAGCATTCACTCAAACATTATCTCTTGTGTTCTTGCTTTTTTGTGGCTTTATTCATCTTTCGAGTTCCTTCAGCTTTTGTGTTGCTTTCGTCTTACTTTTCGTTGGTGCCTTGGAGGAATTCTATTTGAATCCTCAATTGTTGAGAGTTAGGCTGACTTAGGCGTTTCTGTAACGAATTAGGCTGACTTAGGCATTTCTGTAACGAAAAATTGCCTAAGGCCACATAGATTGTGAGGCTAAAGTTCTAGCCCCGTGACATCAGTACCGTCAGTTTGTGATATTTGAGATCTGATTTATGGTGATAGAGAAAAAGTGATGTTTGTGATACCTCTAGTAGGACAATGATATTGCAAATTGGACTGGAAAATCACGAGAAAACATGTTATTCTGAATAAAAACGATATTAGGAGTTAAGAGGGAGTATTTATATGAATAAAACTATGTGATATTCTTTTGATTCCAAATTCTGGGTACAAGGCTGGCATAAGGATGGGTTGTACATGTCGTTTTTAGTTGGCGAATAGTAATTGTGCTTGTGTTGTGTAAATAGGCATATTAAGCCGACCTGTGTCTTATGAACGCCGTTGGGTGTATTATGATATTACCATGTAAACCCTTCTGAAAGGTTTGGTATTATATTAAGCATTAATTGTAAGATTTATATTACACTCATTTAAGTTTGGGAACTCACTAAGTTCATATGAACTTACTCTGTTATCTTTTCCCTCTCTAGCGTGCTGACTAAAGGAAGGACTTTTTGTTGAATGGACTACACCAGAGAATTGTTGTTATTGTTAGCCATCTGTTTAGTTTTGCATATGCATGACCGTTTGGGGTGGCGTGTAATTGTATTTTGGAACCAACGTATATAACGATCTACTATTTTGTCAAGATCCGTTTCATAAGAATCTTTATAATTTTTAATCTTTAGATTTAATCTAATATATTTTGTTCCATGAGATTTCCTGTTTTCACCTATACGCCCAACAGATTTAATATTATTTTAACTACCAATAATGTACATCGAAACTTTTGAAAAGTGATAGTCTATCATACATTTATACTCATAACCTATAAAGTTTTACAAAGTTTCCATAGACTGATTTGTCCCAAAATTATTTTGTTAAATTCTTTGAATTTAGGTTGTGGCACATCATACTCGGATCCAATTATTAATCTGGATAAGGTGTGTTACAGTAGTTTTTAAAACAATCATATTAAAACATTTGTTTATTTTAGAAGAAAACTTAGTCTATTCTAAGGAAACTCATGAGCCATCAAAAACTTATGTCGATTAACCTTCCTATGTAATGATGACTACATAAAAAACTTAGTTAATAACTAATTTTTTATTACTAAAAATTATTTATAATTTAGAAGCGGAAAAATGATATTTATTTAATTTTAATAAAATCTATGTTTCATACATAATTAATTAAAACCCATGTTTCAACGTTTAAAAAAAAAGATTAAATGTCATACATGCTATAATAAAAGAAAACCCGAATCCTAAGTCTCATGTCACAATTCAAGAATAAAGCATTACAGTTTCAAAATCATAAAATCATAAAATAATAAACCTAAAGTATTTAATAAAACAAAATCGAGTTGAGACCCTCTGGATGTCGTGTTCGTGTCTTAACCTGATGGGTTATTTGTAGAGATGGAAATAAAAGGGAAATGAGGTATGAAGCTCAGTGTGGGTTCTATCACAAGAAAATCAGTGAAGAAAAATAAACCAAACATACATTATAAAAATTTTCAGTACAATAATAATCATATAGTATAGTGAAAATTGATAGTTCGTTCGAGAATGCTTATGCGTGATGATGCAAAGCATTTGCAATTTAACAAAAAAGAAAAGGTCCAACCCTACTGCTGCACTCCATAGTAAGAGTTCCTCAAAACTCTTTTAATCTGGACACTCCAATTTGTGGTTAAACCACCAGTGTTGCAGGTTAATACGTTATTAGTAGCTTGAATACACAACGGGTTTGCAGATAAAAGCTACCAGTAAATTTGTGGATAAATCACTAGTGTTTGCAGGTTAATACGCTTCCAGTAGGTTGGGAATACACAACATGTTTACAGATAAAAGTTGCCTGTAAATTTGTGGATAAATCACTGGTGTTTGCAAATAAACTGCCAGTACTTCCTCCTTTCAATCGTCCCACCCATGCAATGCATTATGGCATGCTAATAACAGTATAGTACAGAAGTAGTAGACATGCTTATTATGTAATCAGATTAACAATAGTAGTAGACATGTATGCCATATATTAAGTTTATCAGTAACAGTAGTCATGCTGATCATGCAATTGGAAACACAATGGTATGAGTAACAGTACAATATATTAGTAATCCAATGACAGTAAAAATGTACCAATCACATATCATGCATATAGAATAGCAACTTAGTTAATCAAATCATGGGTTCTAACATTATTCATAATATCTGGGACTCAATTGACTGAGATCAAACACTAAAAATAGTTCGGGGACTATTCAGGGACTAAACTGAACAATTATAAAATTCTAGGTAAAATTGTAAAACAGAGGACACACGACCATGTGGTCAGGCCGTGTGCCATGCAATGAGCCGTGTGGAGGGGTTACATGACCGTGTGCCCAGGCCGTGCAACAGATTGTGGCCGTGTGGAAATTGTAAAATTAAGCTACAAGGGAGACACAACCGTGTGAGATTCGAACTAGCCTAGGGTTTCAGAGGCACATGACTGTGCTAGGGGCTGTGTGGTTCGCAAACCCATGTGGCCCTATTCCTAAACATTGTTAGCCCTAATTTGATTATAAAATAACACACACCTTTCACCAAGAGTTTGGTCGACGTTCCTCATGATCAAATCTGATCCTACGCACCTAAAACAAGTTTTTCAAGGAACATATTTGCACAAATTAACATTGGGTATCAAGATTTAACAAGATTAACGGAGTTCTTTGCAAGATTTGTAAAGATTGTTTAATCGATCTTATGATTTGCGTGGATAGAAATTCTATAAAAATCTAAGTTTAAACACCAGGATTGAGATGTTCTTACTGATTCTTTGACACTATTTTGAAACTCTGACAATTTCAAAAAATTAATCACGAATTAGTTAAATCAAACTTTTACAATCTCAAAAACATAAAATTTATAAGAAATGGACTAGAAAACACTCACCATACAACGGTATAAGTCTAATTTCGGCCAAAAAGATTAATGGAAGAAGGTGATAACTTTCTTTTTTTTCTTTCTTTTAATTATTATGATATAACACATATTTTATTTACTTTAAATTATAATTATAATTTCATTTAATAAAATTTTAAACATGCAAAGCCATTAACCGTCCACTATCTTCTAAAGTGGCTAATTGCCATTTTAACCTTTGGTTTAATCACTATTTTAGTCTTTTAGAAATTAAAATCTCTAGCGATTAACTTTTATCACTTTTAATATTTAGTCATTGTACTATAATTAACCACTAATTTGGAAAATTTACTGTCCAACATTCAATTCATCTATATAATAACTCTGCAAATATTTAATAAAAAATACCTAAAACTCTGTTTACAAAAACGATGTCCTGATACATCAATTTTCAACACCACTAACTTTAGAGTTAGAACACTTGTAACTTAACTACCTATCCAGTTAACAAATTTTTTAGACCAAAATTCAATATAATATTCTAATTAACTCGTAAATATTAATTAATAATATTTACGGACTCGATTATCAGAGAACAGGATTCTAAAACCACCATTTTCAACACCACTGAAAAACAGACTATTACAAATACCTCCTATTGTGTCTTTGTTTGTCTTTTCTTTGTGTTCCTCTTGTCTCACCTTGGTTTCCCATCTCTGAGTCATTTTAATTCGTTAATGTTACTGGCAATTGGTAAAATTAAAGACTTATCATCTGATTTAGCTTTCCGGGTTGTAATAGAAGAAGCTATTTTTTTAGGGTTATATATATGTAATGATATCTTATGGTGGTATACTATTCTCCTGGATTTGGAATATAGTTTTGTATTCGTCAATTTGAACAATACAAGTAGTGAAAAAGACAACCAATCCATGCTTAGTTGAATGGAGTGAGGATGCTAATGTTGATGTCAGGTTTGTCGCCAGCCAAGCACTAACGGGTACCAACAACACAAGGCGGTGTCCTATTTAAGTCACCTAGCTTTTACAACCACAATGGCTATGCAAATGAACCTTGGGGTCACAAAGATGAAAACAAATTGAAATAAGTGACATGTTACATTCCAAAAACCGTATTAGTAGAATTGCGTATTAGGTTGTGCGATCGAGAAAAAAATTGGGTTTCATATCATATAAATGAAGATAGGATAAAATAATTAACTAAATAATAATGGTAATAATAAAATAATTGGATTATTGGTATAGATTAGCAGAGACTAAATGGAAATAGTGGTTAAAGGTGAAAATTAAGACTAATAGTTAAAAAGGGGAGCTATTAGAACAAGGGAGAAATAGAAGAGGACTTAGAAGGTAAATAACCCAATTTTAAAGAAGTTGGTTGGCTATAAAAAGCCACCCATCGTCCGTTTTTTTTTAGTTTGTTTCCCTCCAAGCTTTCTTCATTTTAAATTTTTGTTAGATCCTTTGAACAATTTTTGCATATTATATATTTTCTTGACATCTAAACACCCTCCTTCAATTTTGCAAGAAAATTATTCTTTCTTCTCCAATTTCTCACCTAAAATTAGCTCAGTTTTGCTCAATTGGTACAAATAAGTGGAGGTTTTCAACTAAAGATAAATCTATTATTTTCTCATGTATTAAATTTTTATTAGGTGTTTTAATTCGAAATTTTCATAAATCTAAACAAAAAAATTAAAGAACCATAATTTTAAAACTTCAAGTTGCATAAAAAGGGAAAAACCAGTATTAAAGAGCTAAGTGTTGATATGGAAACAATTTCCAATAAGTGTTTATAGAATTAAGAGGTTTTTAAATTCGACTTAGTGAAATCTTTAAACAAATTCATGAATTAAATTAAGATGTAGTATAGGAATTAAATAGAGTAAAATTGTGGCTAAGTAATATGTCAAAAATAAGGTCAGTTGTGCATTTAAGGTAGCGTATGTGTGTGCATAACAGTAAGGGTGAGCTGATGTACTAAATAGGTTTATATATATAATATAAATATGCGTGCGTTGGTCGTGTTGTATATAATACATATGTGCATTTGTGGGTCATGTTTTTATATTATATATATGTGTAAAAAGGTCATGTTATTTATATAATATATATATGCGTGTATGATTATATATGCGTTTAGAGGTTGTTTTATACAATATATAAGTATATAGGACTTGAAATGTTTGCTGAAAATTTGACGTGACAAGGGTCACTAAATACGTATGTATATATATATATAATATATTCGTATATGGTATTGTAACGCTTGTGAACAGATATAAAAATAAATAATGTAATGTGGACTCTTATAACATGCAAATTTTTGCTGTGAATGCACATCTATGCAGGTACGAACCTGTATGTGAATTATGATCTTTACGGTAATGCCTTTGCAATGTATTTGATGTGTATGTAAAGAGTCATGTCATTTGGGAGCCTCCATAAGCATGGACAAAGGCAAATAAAAGCTTACTTGAGAATGGTAATTGAAGCCATGGTAGCTAAGGTGAGTGGTCTAATATACTGCATATAAACTCCAGTAGCATATTAAGGTAACATATGCGAACCCCCTTACTTCCATACGAGCCTTGCAGCATGTTATGTGAACCCTATCCTATATGCATGAGAAATACATTATTTTCATGTGAGCCTTGTAATATAATACGCGAACCCCGTGTATGACATGTGAAACCTTGTATGTCAACATGTGTCTCTGTATGCTATGTGCGAACCCTACTTGTGTGCAAACAACACCGTGTTATTTTGTGTTCTATGCTATATTTGTGTATTATGTTATATTGTGACAGTGTTAACTTGGAAAATTATATTATTATGGCTAACTGTGTTAACTTGGTGATCTGTATTAATATGGCGAACTGTGCTAATTTGCCAAACTGTATTTTGTTAGATTTTAAGTTGTATTGTATGTTAGCCAAGCTATTTTGTGCCCTATTCTAAATAAAATATGCTAACTATGATTGATGTGAGCTGGGACATGAATGATATGTGAAATGCCAATTGTATGTGCAAGCTATGTTGCATGCAAACTATATCACTTATGAACCATGGTTTATATGTGAATTGTGAATTGTGATATTATGAACTATGAATTGTGTATTGTGTAATAATGTGTGAGCTCTGCTTAATTGCAAGCCTATTATACTGAATATTGTGAATGTGTTAAAAAGATATGTTGGCATTGTGACTTCATAGAACCATTGGGTATAGTTGGCATGCCATAGGATTGTGAGTACTTACCCTTTTTATTGCAATGGACATTGTGGCCCAGAGATGCGTTGGAGAGATGAGGGAATGTAGGGCATAGCTCCATTCACCGGAGACAACGTAGGAATCTATGAGTCGAGGATAATGAGAGTGTCAGCATTTATGCTACACTTATATCAGAGATCGCGCGTAAGACTCTTTAAGTCTAAAAGCGAGACGTTGTAAGGAGATCTGTTTATCCAGTGTGTGGTGATAGCGTCCACTTATAGGTGGTGATAGAGTCCCCTATATGTTTCATAATCACAAAAATGTTAATTTATAATTATTTGAAATATATGAGTTATGATGTGATATGAACTGTTATGTAGTATGAATTGCTATTCAGTATGAATTGTTATCTTATATGAACTGACATTTGATG